>NC_058520.1:282166837-282466837 GCF_904849725.1 Hordeum vulgare subsp. vulgare
GCCCAAGGAGAACACGGTAGGGACTGTGTGTCCCCGGACTATGTGTCCTTTGGTTTCAATACCAAGCCACTCCAAACCAGATGTACGACTCTCATAGCAGTTGTAACTGGGTCATCAACTAATGTCTTCGCTGTGAAACGGGTTCTAATTCCTCAACTCCTTACTTTCCTCAGATTATGTGTTGATGACTTTCACTGCTACTGTTTGAAGAATTTGCTGAAGAATTTCTCTGAAATTCCTCAACCCCAAATTCTTCACGCTAGTTAATCCTTATCTGTTTTCTGCATGCCTGCTCACTATGCAATCTGTTTTCACATTCCTCACTCTGAAAAAATGATGTTGTGAAACTTTGCACTTCTGATCCTTTACTGTTTCCGCTGTAAGTTAGTCATCAGTGAGGAATTTCCACAAAAGGAAGTTCCTCAATGATGAAATTCTAAAAATCTCCTATTCACCCCCCCCTCTAGTCGATATAACGCACTTTCAGTGTGTGTGTGCGGAGATTTGGTGTGTGTGTGGAGGGGTGGTGTTTGAGGAAATGACGAGACTACTAAATTATTTACTACGCGGGAGTACAATGTTGGGGCTATTGAAAATTTGGATGATGCACCGCACACAGTCCCGAGATAACAACCGTGTGTTATCAAATAGAAAAACCCTCGAGCCGGGCATATATTTTCGTGGGATGCAGGCAGGAGCGGGAACAACAAACATCACACATGGTCGAAACAAAATAACCGCGTGTTATCAAATAGAAAATCCCTGTAGACCGCAGGTAGATATTCTCTGATGGCGAGAGAAGCCTCATGGAGCCCAATGTACTGTGCAGATGTGAGTTATAGGGGCACGTGTGTGTCACACGGGTAGTGTGAGTGAACCATGTTTGTTGCATCATCCGACTTGTCTAATGTTTATAAATTTGGAGAAAATAATGCGAGAAAGAGACACAACACGAACACACATGCATGTGGACCAAAAGTATATGTGAAAAGGGTGGTTGATGTTCAAATACCAAATGCACAACTTTGATGTGACACGTGTCTCACAAAGTGCATGGTATTGATTGTTCCCCACCCTTCCATTCGGCAGGAGGTGAATCAGAGCTATGAACGCATCCCCAAATAGCTAGGTACAACATATCACCCTACCATAACCCTAAACCTATGGGAGTCCATCATGGTCAAACAACGCCCCCTCTCACTTCTAGTGCAAGGTGGACCGTACGCAGGCCCACAAATATGTGCTTCTAGCGTGAGATGGGGTGAGACCACATACAAACCACCTGCGGGTAGCCCAACTATATTATGAAGAGGGTGATGTGATACCCAATTCAAAACGTTGATGTGGCACATGTGCCTCGCAAATTAAAGATACATTCCGACCCCATGGAGGTGCACCTAGCAAAGTGCAAAGTAGCAACCCTCAAACACCCACACAAACACACACACACACACTTTGAGTCGGTGGGAAAGGGCATCTCACCAAGACGTATCATAAAACGCACCAGGATCAAAGAATCCACCTCGGTCGTACAACCCCTCTCGTGTTATTGGTCAAAGTGAAGGACGTCCATGCAACCCTAGAGATGTGATAGCTTGCTAATAATCATGCAAGTAGTACCCAAACATAAGCACTGCCTGCATGTGGCCCAAAAATATGTATGCAGTGTTGATATTTGAATACCCAAATGCACAACTTTAATGCGGCACCGTGATTTTGAACCAGAAGTCCCCACATGGAGTGAGGGTTAGTTGATGATGCATTGTATATATGTATGACACACCACACTTCGAGCTAGTGACGGGGGATTCATGCATGCGTATGTACGTATGCGCTCAGACTTAGGTATGGAATATCACCGTCATAATATGATAACATGAACCAAAGAAGAAGAATCCACCATGATAACCTATCTCATTGTCGGTCAAAGTGATCATTGATGTCCACGCGGGCCCATGAATATATAGGCTTGCGTACCGATAACCACGTGAGGGAGAGTACCGTTCGAAGTCATCCACTGCATGCACGTATCCCAAACATATTATGTGTTTATACATATATATATGTGTGTGTGTGTGTGTGTGTGTATGTGTGTGTGTGTGTGATGCGTGCATGTTTGAATACCATGCACGACATTGATGTTGCACGTGTGTCGAAAATCACACAATCCCCACATAGAGAGAGATTGGTTCATGACGTGCCGTGGTGCTGTCCCTCCCCTGCTACCCACTTTGACCGGTGGGAGGGATTCATGCGTACACATGCATGAGCTCAAACTATATCATGTCAACCCAGAGCATGTCCTATATACCGTAATACCAACCTAAACATAATCCCCTCATAAGTCAAATTAACCTCTCTCCTTGTCGATCAAATTAAGTAGTGACGGACCAAGCGGGCCCACAGATGGAAATCATTGATATCGCTGATAACTACGTGAGTGGGTACCAGAGTACGACTGCCGTCGCTCTGCATGTGGGCCAAACATATGTATGGAGGTGTATGTGTGGTTATGATGTTTGAACACCCAAAATGGACAACTTTGATGTGGCACATGCCTCAAAAATCATAGTCCCCACACAGAGCAAGGTTCGTGAAGCGTAGTATATGTGGGTCCCCTTTCACCTCTTCGACACGTACTATATGCTCCTGTCCTAATGCAATCCATAAGTAATCGTCCCTGATGGTCAAATTAATTAAACTCTCCTGGTGTAGGTCAAAGTGATGCATCCATGGATGACGACCTCATGGGCCCACAAATGGAAGCATCACACATGAATGTCCTAGGATAACCACCGCCTGCGTGCATGTGGCCCAAAGAGGTTTTATGTGATGTTTGAATAGACAATGCACAACTTTGATGTGGCACATGCCTAGATACCGAAAAGTCCCCACACTGAGTGAGGTATATTCATGGACACGTATGTAGTATATATGTTGGTCCCATCCCACCTCTTCGACACGTCCTATATAATCCTACCATAACACAAACAAAAACAAATCAACCTTGCTAGTCAAATTAACCTCTCTGCCGGTTGTAGGTCAAAGTGATGGACGACAACCTCGTGGGCCATATAAAGCGTTACACGCGAGTGAGTGTCGTGTAGGAGAACCACCGACTGCATGTGTCCCAAACATGTATGTATGAAATGGTTGTGTAATGTTTTAAATAACGAAAATCACGACTTTGGTGTGGAACCTGCCTCACAAAACGACCAATCCCTCACGGTGGCTCACGACTCGTAGTGTACTGCCAGACATCCCCCTTCAGATGCACACACACACACAAAAACCACACATCCACCGCAACTATGAGGCATTCCATGGTGAGCATATGTGACAAATGCGGGACGTTTTAATTTTGAAAAAAACATAGATCATTTAGACATTTTAGTACATTTATTGATTTTCTAGGGGTATAATGTGCAAAAATCAAATTTGAGCTACATGTACATGTGGCAGTGCACCTAAATGGATTAGAAAAACACATGTGTGTCACTCGGTGCATGTTTAGTCCTCGTGCAAGAAATTTCAAACAATGAAAATCTTGATTTTAAAATTTAGTAAATCCAAAACTTCGTTAAAATTCATGAAATTTATCGTGTTGTCATAAGGACACCAATACACACTGGTATTCAACTTTTTTGTCAAATTTGAGACAAGTTTTGATGTAATTTTTATCTTCTTACGTACTAATAATTGGGAACCAATATCGCAATAGGATTATGTCTTTGAACCGTGGGTGTTGGACCAACAATGCTTACGTGCGAAGGTTCGTTTAAGCAATAAAGAGGCATCAATAATCATCAAAATAGAAAAACAATATACGTGCCGCCACGTTTCCCTTGTGTCGTGTGAGCATGCGTGAGTTGACAGGACGCATGCGAGCAGTCCACCGTGTAGGCAAACTGAGAGTCACGCGTGCAGGTGTGTGAATTGACGGGAGGCATGATTGCTACACAACGTCATCGAGAGCCATGCGATTAGCTCTGTGAAATGACGGTAGGCATGCTAGTAGCCCAATGCGCAGGCACACCAGGAGGCGTCCAAGTGGTTTGACCGACCCCCGGCTCTCTCCCACTACTCCATATGATATTAATCATGCGCCCGAGGGGCCGAACGCCCGTCCTCACCACACACACAATCCTCTCTCTTCGTCTACATCCTCGGCGTCGCTTTCAGTCCTCACCGTCGTTAGTGTATGAGGATGCCGCCGAAGCGCCCAATCGGGAGTGGCAGCATCGGGGATGCTGAAGCATCAAACCACAAAGTGACGGTGGAGTCAAAGGTTGCCATCGCCGCTGACAAGGTCTTGCTGGATCTTGACATCATCGATGGCATCATGCTTCCATAGCCGGAGCTGGAGGTCCACACTGACTCCACCGATGACTTCGACAACCACTGGAGTGATGACTCCGACGACTACTCGAGTGAAAACTCTGACGACCACTCCGGTTAAGACTCTAACGACGAGGACAACCGGTTAGTCATCTATACCCATTTATGGTTGTGCCATTTTTTCAACATTTCTCTCTACATAGATGATTGTGCTTAAAAATGGAACCATGATCGTTGGATATGTCTCAAAAAATAGACCTAAATACATAAATTTTTAATCCTACTTTACGTCATGTAAAAATTAATTTGATGCCAAATTTTGGCAAGTGTCAAATGTTCACTAGATATTAGTTTGTATGCCAAATATGACACCTCATATTTTTACTACATGACGATGTCGACATCGAGGATGAGGATGGCCAGAGGAGGTACAAGAGGCAAATCCTAAGGGAGCTTTATGCAGGAATTCGCAACAAGCATATTATGACCTGGAACGGGGGATGTCGATGCCCATTTTGCAACCAAACGCTTCGTGCCACGTATGAAAGTGTTCTGGTGCATGCAAGACGACAAGCCATTGTCTACTTGAGGCAGAAGTACTCCCGCAGGGTGGCGCATGCCGCAAACACTGAGTACCTAGAGAAGCTTCATGTCGTGCCAGCAGATGAGATGTGGAATTGAACTATGTATGGCTATGTAGCGTCTTTAATTATAAATGTGCTTGAGTGTGCTTAATGATGTTGAACTATGCTTGTGTACACTTATTATCTATGACTGAGTATGTTTAATCTATGTTTACTTATGTCTAAATGTGGGATATGGATGCAATCTGTTTGGTTGATGGAATTTTATGCATACTAGGGTGAATGTTTAGCATGGGTAAAAATTTCAGATTCAACCAACGAATGAAATGTGGAACCACCCTGAAACATGGTTATTTTCCCAAATTGGAACTGTGTGCAATGACTTCCATTTCATAGTTACGTCAATCACACACGGTTCGCTCTACCAGACTGGTGCCTCCGAAACTCCTTGTGGGACAGAAAACCATCACCACCCAATTCAAAAAGAAAAAAACAAAACCCTCACCATCCCCACATCACAAAAACTCTCACCCAGCCTGCCACCTCCCTATGGTCCCCATTCACACATACACAAGCTCCTCCATGACTCTGCATGGCACCGCCTATTGCCGCGGCAACCACTTCACTCGATGCATGTCAGTCTCTCCAGGTTGCCTATAAACTCCACAATATTTTGCCACTTCTACTTGTCGCCGCCTATCGCCATCGACTTTCTGAATGCTGCTCGTTGTCGACCAAGCTCCGCCCGATTGGGGAATCCGCGATATAGATGGTTTTTCTCATGGACAACAAGATAACTAATTTACTGAAATATTCTCTCATCTTTTATCCTTGTTCATCTGCCTTCTTTAATCACCCGCCCGCAATCGTCGGGAAATCATTTTTATTCGAGATGATTTGAGAATTTTCTTTCATTCATAGAGTGTATAGTGCGTGGAAACATCAAGACTTTGCGGCCTCGTCCAAACATCCATGGAGTCCCATCTCAGGATGCGCACGGTTTGTTCAGTCTCACCCTATATCGGTTGGCACGGCCTACTTTCCTAAACATATACTATACATTGCTACATTTGGATAAAAGGTGCCACATGCAGCATATACGTCAAAGGGGATTTTTCCCTCTTATTTCTATATTAGGAAAATTACTGATGTATTGTTCTTTCGATTACTCTCATATATCCATGACATCATGATTACACTATTTGTTTAATTATAGACTTTTGTCCTTTGATTTCAATTGTTCTATTATTCTTTAAATTTCGCTCATATTTACATGTTACAATATTCTTTAACAATCCTACCATTTTCTGCAGCACATCCCTTGCTATGCAAGAGCATCTGTAGTGCACAATCATGCCCTTTACATAATTCAAGACTGTAGGGATGTCATACTGAACACAAACCATGGATTTACAATCGTTGCTTCTGTAAGACTTGATGAAGGTGGTCACTCCTATTTTTGTCATGGGTCTTTGGACAGAAATTTCTAAGTTTTATGTATAGAAAGCTGGCACTAAAATTGCACTACAAATAGAAGAGCGTGGTAATGAAATATATGCTAACTTCCTCGATGATATCGTTCATCTAGATTTTGTTCAAAGTAAGTGTTCTTTTCAAGTATCTGCATGTTGACCTACCCAACGATATCAAAGGAATTGTATAGTATTTAAGCAACCAATTGTTATTCCATTTTCTAACTCTAGTCCTACCTACTAACTTCTAGTTACAATACACTTTTCTTCTGCCCTGTTTTAACTAAATATTCCCTATACTCCTACTTCTATCAGAAAGAACCGCTGACAAGGAGACTCCGAACGTGGAGAACGATATTGCCAACAGGCGGAGGCGGGTCGAGCAAGAACAGCAAGTGATGCTAGCAGGCCTAGATTTCATTAGCAGCCTCCCCGATGATATGTTGATAGTCATCATCTCCCTCCTCCCAATCAAATATGGGGCATGGGAAACCGTCATTTCCTGATGATGGATCCCCCTATGGTACTCCATACCTATCAACCTCATAGACACCCACAAGCTCTTCCATGGCTATCGCAAAAGCATGCATGCGGTGTCCCAGATCCTCAGCACTCACCATGTCCCAGTCAGACGCCTTAGCACGGGCAAGTTCCGTTCCGACGGCAAGGACGGATCCAAGCTTTAAGTGTGGTTCCGATCCCCCGTCCCAGATCCGCTTGAGGAGCTCGGTTTTAATGATGGGCACATGTGCTCGCTACCAACGTAGGCACTCCGCCTCGCACACACACTGTTCTTCGCCAATTTCATGAAATGCCATTACCCCCCCCCCCCCGGTAATGATGTGCCCGCTCTTTTTCTACCATGACTGAAGCACCTCGAGCTCGTCGTTATCTACATCCCAAAGAATTAGATGGAGCGCCTCCTCCATGACTATACTACACTCGAGCACCTTTGTCTTCAGGCGGTCAATGGGTTGAGTAGCTTCCACATCACCTCCATGACTCTCCGGACTATTTATGTGTGTTGTCGGTTCTACAACAAGAGATTGCAAAAGTTGTACCATAGTATGGTTATTCAGGACATACCTTCACTTGAGAAATTACTTGTAGTTGATCAACAAGGTCCAACAAGAATCAATGTCATTTATGTGCAAAAATTGACAGTGGTGGGCTACTCGTGTGTCAAATACTATGAACTTGTCGTTGGATCTGCACCCGTTCAGGTACAACAGTCGCCTTATACCTATCCTTCTTGAAGTTAACATTATTTCTAATTTTGAAGATGTATGTTCGTCTGTCATCGAGAAAATGATTTTGAAAACCTTGACCACGAATATGCCTGTAGTGTAGTATTGGCAATATAATCTATCGGCCCCAACCTGGACCAAGCTGTCAGTTTCGTGAGATGCTTTCCGTGCATGGAGAAGCTATATATCAAGGTGATGCTCCTTTCATCTTAAATGTTACCATAAGGGAGTTCAATTTGGGGCACTTTTTCTCAAGTTTATAATGACAATGTACTACGATTTCTGAAGGAATTTTGGAGGATATAGTACATACGTGTTACCCCGTATTGGTTGCTTGATTCATATGGTTACAATGCATAAGAATTTCTCATTTGGATTCATGTGTACTAATTTTCTTAGGGAATTTTTCATCCACTCCAACCTCTTGTGAATAAGGCTACACTTTCTAGATTGTAATAAATGCCTCTGTTGATCATGTCAAATTGAAGATGGCATGTTAGTGCATTTTACAAATCCTGCAAACCAAATAGGCATGTCGTAGTGTTCAAAACTACATGTATGCACTAATACGTTCTCTTATTTTGCACATAAGATTAAGCCCGACGGTGTATAATGTGATACAATATAACAATCACAGCAAACACATAGATCTACATCTCTTAGAAATTAATTTCAACTCCTACCGAGGGACCTTATCACAGATTATGTTCACCAGGTTCTTTGTTGTCACAACAAGGGTGCTGAAGGTAATGAGGATTGCCCTACATTTATTTCACAAAAATGAATGGTTTCTTGATCGGCGACGGCAGCTACGGCAGAATGGAAAAGGCTCCGAAATACATGAATTTTATTTTGGAACTTAAAATGACAGACTAATCGGAAGTCCTTGTGTCAACCCCATACATGACTTTTCAGTGGCTGGTACCTTTGCAAAAATGATGTTGTTTCGAAACTAGCCTGGCGAGTGCTAAAATTTGTTTGAATCTCTCTTATATCCATGTTCAGCTAATCAGCACGGCATTTGCAGCTGAATGAGCTTAATTTCATTTTTAATATTAGTTTGAACCTTGTAATCTTAGAATTGAGCCACATAACTCTAGCATTTGAACCTTATAATATTTTGGGCTTTTGTGGTCCAATCATTAAAATGGCATCGTATAAGACTCATATATTAGCAGTACTATTTTTACCTTAATATGCAATGGACTTAGATTTTATTAACCATTCTTAAAAATTTTTCCCGTGTCAATATCATCGCAAATGATCTGTATAGCTACCTCGACTGCAAACTTGGACATTATTGCACACAGTTGGTTTCTTGAACCGTGTGCCTTGTAGACCGCAGAATTAATTATCACACTCGAGTGTCTATCATCAGCCTTCTATATGAATGCAATGACAAGACGTGACCATTACACGCCGGTCGGCCCCATTAATTACAACGGCCATTTAACCCTTGTGTCTCTTCTACCTTTCGATCGTGCCCCAGTATTGCAAAAAGCACACTCACCACGACAAATTCGCATAGGGTATCATGTGCGGCTCTAATGGCGCTCTGACAAGTTGCCCCCGACGAGCTGCAGTTCACCATGAATGTTGTGGTGGAGACCCACAGCAGGTTGACGAAGCTCTCAGTGGTGTACATAAACAACCCGGTCTAGGTGGACCACTCCATCCACATCATGGAGTTGTTTCTTGGTGAGGAGAAGTACAAGGTGGTCGGGTTCGACCTTGAGTACACCTGCGCTCGTGTAGGGTCTTGTTCCAAGGTCGCTGTCGCCCAGATGTGCGTGCATAATCACATCCTCGTCTACCACTACTGCCTAGACACATGGCCTTGCAAGCGTTTCGCTAGGTTTGTAACATCCCGCACTATATTTTCGCTATGGTGGACATCACCAACGATGTAAAGATGCTCAAGAATCCGGGCTTCACCTACCAAAATCTTGTCGACATCCCGGGCCAATACAAGATCTAGGACAACAAGAAGCATGAGCAGGAGTCACGGGTTCACCTCGCCGAGGCCATCATCGACCCCTACTAAAGAGACTTGAATAATTCATGCAACAAGGACAAGCGTACCTGGCACTCGGCGTGGATGCAGCCAAGGAGGCGTTCATGAGCTATGAGATGTAATGGGGAATCGTTGACATGACGAAGTGCCTCCTTCCACAAAACAGCCACGGATCCAGCCGTAAGCAGCGCAATGTCTAGCGTCATCACAACAAGAAGAAGATGATTAGATGCTTGTTTCTCCTAGTATAGTATGCATGTAATTGCTTACTTTGGTGGGTGGAAATGTTATGTGTGCAGTCACTTATCTAATTGTATTCTTAATTTGGTTATACAATGTTGTTCTTATAAGTATATATGTTGATGTTCTATAGAGAGAACATAGATGATGTGCGGATAGAGCAAATCACATCGCACGTGGACTAAATAATGGAACCCGTCGGTGATGATTTGATCAACCGCTCACCATTGTATACCAGCAATTGTTTGCTCACAACACACACAGCTTGTTAACAAGAAGCATCTGTGTTGTTTTCGATCTTCCCACACATTTCTAATTACTGACTTGTTTGTCGCGTATCACACACATCTTGTTAAGTTGGACCGTTTCTGTTGTGTTGGCTAATCGCAAACAGGTCAGGCGAATGAACTATATGCCATATATCTCACACACCTTGATCTGGCTAACTATTTCTATTGTGTTTCCAAATGACAAACAATTCATCCTAGTGAACTGTATGATGTATATCCCACACACCTTCATCCGTCTCACCGTTCCTGATGTTATTCTCATTGCAAATAGTTCATTTGAGTGAACTGTATGCCACACATCGCACACTCAACTAGAATCTGAATCGTGATTGATGTCTCCACCATCGCAAACATTTTGTGTCACATCCCTGGTTTCCATTACTTGGTGACTAGCTTGAGTGTGCATCATATTATGTTTTTGCATTAAAGTGAAATGGGGATTAAGAAAAACCCTAGCACCTCACTCTAATATAAGAAATTCAACTAAGTGTGATTTTCAATGAACCCAAAATGGACTTAAAAAATGTTCATCTTTTCTGTTAAATTTTGGCAACAACATTACATGGATGAATTCTATTTTTAATTCACTTTTGACATTTTAAATAATTCACAAAAGCCACTGAAATTGTCAAAATAAATGGCTAATACTTAAGGTATTTCAAAAATGCTTAAATATTTTGTGGAGCTTGGAAATAAGCCAAATAAACCCCCACAATTAATTTTAGGGTTTTAGAAATAAGTTTGGAGCCCAAACAAATTAAAACACATGTGAGAATTAGAAAACAGAAAAGAAAAAAAAGGAAGGAAATAAGAGAGCTTACGTGGCGCCGGCTGAGCCCAGCTAGCCCCTCCTGTCGCATTCTACCTCCGCAAGTAGGCAGAGGAGGAGGTGGCCGCCGACTGTCGTGTGAAGTTCTCCTCTCTTCCCCTCTCTGCCACCATGGCCACCGAACGTGATTGCCATCGCTAGCTCGCTCTGGCCATTCTCTCTCGCCCCTGAGACGCTCTCTAGCTCTGCCTCGACGCCCTCAAGCTCTCTAGCAAGTCACACAACGCCAAGAGCCTCCAGATCACCATCACACCGTCGTCTTCCACCTCCAGTAACCGATGTCGCCACCATCGATTCACCGTCATATGTCCCTCCTCGAGCTCGCTTTCGATGCCTCTGCACTCCTCATGAGTTGTAGAACCCATTCCCCTCCTTTTTGCCTTCGATCCCGAGCCGTAGAGGCCTATTCCATGGATGTCAACGAGATCCTGTGCGGGAGCTCACCGCCAGTGATGCTCCAGTGATCGGTTGGTCCAACCGATGCCATTAGTAGCTTTGCGATGTCAAGTAGGTAATGTAGGTACCTAGTTTCGGTTCGTTCGCATGTTGCAACATCCATCTCGACGAAGCCCGAGCTCCGACAGCCGCAGAGCTCGTTGCCGGCAATGTTTCCGTCCATTCCAGCCCCTGTAGCTAGCTCTTTTAGATGGGCGGGTAAGAGGTCGACCAATTCGTGGTCTCAGCCATACATTTGGTCGCCGGAGGAGGAATTCCGACGTCCTCCGCCATCTCTAGAGCTGCCGACAGCTCACCACCGGTGGATTTGACCCCAGCGACCAGGAGTTTGACCTCGGTGGGTCACTGTCAGGTGGGGCCAGCGTCTGGTTAGTGAAATATTAAAATAACTAAATAAATCAATTATTTTAACTCTAATTACTCACTGACAGGTGGGTCCAATACTATTAATTAGCTTATTAACTTAGTTTTAATCTCAGTTAGTGTGTGAGAATCTGACCAATGGACCCACTGACCAATAAAATTCCAGAATTAGTTTAAAACTTCTAAAAATCATTGAAATTAATATGTAACTCAGATTAAATTAAATTACATGTGAAAATTTATCAAAAAAATGCAATGAATCCATTGGTGCTATTTTCAACCATGATAGAACAAGCTATATCTGAGCATCAGGTCAAATCAATTAAAAGGGTATATGGGAATACCTTATTTGAAGTGGTATTTGAATCTTCGATTCAAACAAGCTTCAAGCAACTTATTTAAAGATGCATTATCTCATCCATCATATCCATGTCATGCCATGATCATGCATCATATTGTTGCACTTGCCGTGCATTCATTGTGATTGTTTGTTTCGGTAGGCTCCGCTCCACGGGATACTCAGGAGTATCCGACTGAAGGAGTTTATCCCTCCATTGATCCACAAGGCAAGCACCCCTTTTGAGCATTCTGATAAAATCGCATGATCTTGCTCATGCTCTCATTTATTGCATTAGGACACGTCGTGATAAATGATTTTGTCTCGGTAGTTGAACCCATTCCTCTACATGACCTGTTCTTGTCACAATAAATAGCTAAACCTTGCAACCTAGCATACCTAGTAGATGCTTGAGCCATGTTGTGCTTTACCTGCTATGTTTTCTATGCTTAGAGTTGTGTCAGGCCTGTTTCATCTCGGTTATGGACTGCAGTGGATAAATGTGTTCTGGTGACAAAGGTTAAGTGTTGAACCTGATTTGGTAAGGTACCGATGAGAGGCTGTGTACGAGTACATGGTGTGTTGTCTCATTGGAACCATTCTTAGGATCTGAGTTCCATGTATGTGATCCAGGACTAGTTGCTACCACATGCTGGGCCCTGAAATATGACCCCGCTCGGCTTATTAATCGCCCAGTACTCGGTCCAGGAGTTGGAAGTAGTTTCTGGTGTTTGTAGTCATCCTGGAGGCCGTGCACAGTGCTAACCGTAGAGGTGGGTTGTGACGCAGTAGGCAGTGGCACAGTGTACCAAGTAGCACCCGAATGGTGGCCTTGGGAACCATGCACACATCGTTTGGGGCCGTAGCGGAAACTTTGGCCGGACTTCCATGCGGGTTCTGTCTCAAATAGGCGATAAACCTGGAATAGGTATTAGCGTAGTTAATAGTCGTGGCCGACTCCCTCGTTGCGGTTCCGCTTGAAGGTTGCCGAGGTGCCTAAAGTGCACATGGCGATAAGTGGTGAGAGCGTGTGTAAAGAAGTACACCCTTGCAGGGTTATGATCTACTCGAATAGCCACGTCCGCGGATATGGACTACTTGGAGACATAAGTTATTCATAGATAATTTTAATGGCTACTCATAAAAGTATCAGATAAGTGTGAGTATCATGGATGGTATTCTCGTAGGGAGACGGGAAAGAATCCATGGTAGTGTATTGTTGTGGTGGTAGTGGACTTGTGTACGACTTATCAAAACTTGTTCAAAAATACTTAAAGTCATAGTATAGATTAGCCAAGAGTTAAAGATGGCTTGTTGCACGAAACCCCACAACCCCCTTTGTTGATACTTGTGCATGAGTAGATAGATCGGTTTTATATTATTGCTCAGTACTTTCATACTCATGTTTTCTTAATAAATGTTGCAGAAGATACCCATGAACCATCTGGTGGGTTCTACCTAGACGCGATGATGACGAGTAGGTGGTGTCCCAGCTACGACCTGGCCCTTTCCGAAGGGATCTATAGATAGTCAGGCTTTATGCCTTTTCCTTTCATTTGTTTGTACTCAGACAGCTTTAATGCTTCTGCTTGGCTTGTATGACTTTGTTTATATGACTTGAGTGTTGGGTCATGTGACCCCTACTTGTATGAAATTATTATGCAAGGCTCTTCCGAGTCTTCTAAATAAATGTTGTGATGTTGTGATGCCATTGTTGTATATATGCATATTGAGCATGTCATGCGTACGTGTGATGTGATGTGATATGTATGGGGTTCGACACCTAGTTGTGCACCTTTAGTAGTACTCTTTACAGATAAATGCCCCTTTGTGATTCCACTGAGCCTTGGTAGCTTGCTACTCCTTCGGACACATTGGTTGACGGGCATGTATCCTACTTAGTTGTTGTGTCTGTACCTTCGAGGAAATGTCTCGCAATGTAATGGAGTCCTTGTAGCTTGCTACGACTCGTCTACACATGCTGATGACCGACACCTGCTTTGTTGGGTTATGTATGCATGTCTCTGTACGGATGTACCACTTGGGTTTATAACTAGATATGTCGACCCGGGTTCTTTGACATTGGAATGTTGACGATATATTGCATACGTGAGTTAAAAGACGCAAACGGTCCCGCTCAATGTAAGGTGGCAGCCACGGGTTAACTGTGTGTGAGACCGCAAAGTGATGTTGTGTGTTATTGACTGAGTGTTGCATTACCTAGCCAAACTAGTCGAAGTCGAGTCTAGAAATGCTTTAGTTATATATAAGGGAATTGATTGTGGAAGGGAACGTAAGGCTCTTTTTGCTTATCTTCTCAAGTCATTCTGTTAAGGTCACCCTCATCTTTTCTACGGGGATTAAGAACTAGGCTTCTTACCTATCTCTCGGGATCACGTGTTACTAATCGGTAGACTATAGGAAAATGGTTCAAGAGTCAATCCGAGTTTTATAGTTTATTTTCAGCAAAATTGTTGACCATGGAACCCTGAACTTGAGATTTGAGTGTTTATGCTAGCCAATCTTTTGCAGGATGTCTCAAAATTGTTTTTGAGCATTTCCAGCCGCTAGGGTGTCTGATTTTGCTAGAGCTCTAATGCCTCTACATTATTCTCTATTTCAAATGCCTCCTCGTCCTTCTCGTCAGGTGGTCAGCTTGACTAGGTGCATTGATGTACCAGGTCACACGGTCATGTTGGTCAGGATGATGTCAATAGCCGGTTACCGATGGTACCCAGATTATATAGTGGAGGAGCAGTACCGGGACTTTAACTAGAGCTAGTATATGTGTACTGTTAGGGTATATCCAGATTACCCTCGAGCTGAGGAGGTAATCCATTGGTCTTATGGGTTGGGGGTTACCATTGACATGGCGGTCCAGGATGCCGCCTATTCAATGTTGACCATCATGAGAGCAAATCATGCACTGCTACAAAATTCAGAGTTCTGTTATATCCTAGCTTCTCAGCCAGGAGAAGAAGGTTATTCAAGTGGAGTTTACTTTGATTCTTCTTTGGAGGACCCGTTGCTGCAGGTTACCACCGAGATGTTAGAGAATAGAGACCGATATGCTCGTGCTCTTTGCATGGAGCTTTATGCTACTCGTGCCCATCTATGGACAGCTTTGACACAGCTTGCACCTGTCGTTTAGACAGGCTCTGGAGACATGGAGATGTTGAACCCAGTTAGGACTCATTTGTCAGCTCATGTTGATTGGCATGCTATTGGACGTGTCACCCCTCTTCGTGGACGTGTGTTGCCGCCAGTCACGGGACCGAGGCCACATCTGTGTCCTTATAGTTTCCAGGGATCTCAGGCTAGGGTGTTTTTGTTGGGGAACATTGCATGGGAAACAAAAAAATTCCTACGCACACAAATACCTATCATGGTGATGTTCATCTATGAGAGGGAGATTTGATCCACATACCCTTGTAGATCGCTCAGCGGGAAGCGTTAAGAAACACAGTTGATGTAGTGGTACAGCTTCGTGATTCAAATCACCGTCGTCCCACGATCCGTTCCGATCTAGTGCCGAACGGACGGCACCTCCGCGTTCAACACACGTATAACTCGATGACGATCTCGGCCTTGTTGATCCAGCAAGAGAGACGGAGAAGTAGATGAGTTCTCCGGCAGCGTGACGGCACGCCGGTGATGATGATGATCTATTCCTGCACGGCTCCGTCCGAGCTCCGCAGAAAACCGATCTAGAGGAAGAACTACAATTTAAAGGAGAGGGCAGCACATGGCAAAGTTGGGTATCAAAAGCCCTAAACCTCTAGTATATAGGAGGGAGGGGAGAGGCAACCTTGGGCAGCCTTGGCGCACCAAGGAAACCCTCCTTGGGTCAGCTGAAGTGGGAGGGAGGAGTCCTTCTCCAATCCCACTTGGATTAGGAATCCATCCTTATTTTCCCACCTCTTTTGGTTTTTCCACTTTTTCCTCATGGGCTTTCCTTGGATGACTTTGTCAGCCCATTATACCTCATTGTACATCCAATAAACCAACATGGAACCCTTGGGGCATCGTGGGCCCACCCAGTGGGCCCCCAGAACCCATTCGTCACTCCCGGTACCAACTTCCTATATATCAATGTTCGTTTCATAACCATTACGGAAACCCTCGTGACGTCCGTGATGTCATACGGGACTCCAAACAACCTTTGGTCACCAGCACATGTAACTCAACTATACTAAACATCATCAAACCTTAAGTGTGTAGACCCTGCGGGTTCAAGAACTATGCAGACATGACCCGAGACACTTCTCGGTCAATATCCAATAGCGGGACCTGGATGCACATATTTTATCCTTCATATTCTACGAAGATCTTATCGGTTGAACTTCTATGCCAAGGATTCACATAATCCTGTATAACATTCACTTTGTCCTTCGGTATGTTACTTGCCCGAGATTTGATCGTATCCCTATACCTATTTCAATCTCGTTACCGACAAGTCTCTGTACTCGTTCTGTAATACAAGATCCCGTGACTCACACTTGATTCACATTGCTTGCAAGGCTTGTGTGTGATGTCGTATTACCGAGTGGGCCCCGAGATACCTCTCCGTTGCACGGAGCGACAAATCCCAGTTTTGATCCATGCTAACTCAACAGACACCTTTGGAGATACCTGTAGAGCACCTTTATAGTCACCCAGTAACGTTGTGACGTTTGATACACACAAGGTATTCCTGCGGTGTCAGTGATTTACATGATCTCATGGTCATAGGAATGAATACTTGACACGTAGAAAACAATTGCAACAAAATGACACGATCACATGCTACGTTTATAATTTGGGTCTTGTCCATCACATGATTCTCCTAATGATGTGATCCCGTTATCAAGTGACAACACTTGTCTATGGCCAGGAAACCTTGACCTTCTTTGAGCAACAAGCTAGTCAACTAGAGGCTTACTAGGGACAATGTTTTTGTCTATGTATCCACACATGTATTTGTGTTTCCAATCAATACAATTATAGAATGGATAATAAACTATTATCATGAACAAAGAAATATAATAATAACTAATTTATTACTGCCTCTATGGCATATTTCCAACAGTCTCCCACTTGCACTAGAGTCAATAATCTAGTTCATATCATTATGTGATTTTAACGAATTCAACACCCATACAGTTATGGGGTCTGATCACGTCTTGCTTGTGAGAGAGGTTTTAGTCAACGGTTCTGAACCTTTCCGATCCGTGTGAGCTTTACAAATCTTTATGTCATCTTATAGATGTTGCTACTATGTGCTATTCGGAAATATTACAAATATCTACTCTACTATACAAATTCGTTTTACTACTCAGAGTTATTCGGAATAGTGTCAAAGCTTGCATTGATGTACCCCTTTATGACGAACTCTTTAACCACCTCCATAATCGAGAAAAAAAATCCTTAGTCCATTAGTTACCGAGGATAACTTTAACCTCTTTTTAGTGATTCAATCTTGGATCACTCTCTGTACCTCTTAACAGACTTAAGGCACACATGAGGTGCGGTACACAACATCTCATACTTTAGAGTCTACGGCTAAGGCGTAGAAGACGACCTTCGTCCATTCTCTTTATTCTGTCGTGGTCGGGCTTTGAGTCTTACTCAAATTCACATCTTACAACACAACCAAGAACTCCTTCTTTGCTGATCTATTTTGAACTCCTTCAAAACCTTGTCAAGGCATGCATTTCATTGAAAGTTTTATTAAGAATTTTTATCTATCTCTATAGATCTTGATACTCAATGTTCAAGTAGCTCTATCCAGGTTTTCCTTTGAGAAACTTCTTTCAAACAACCCTTTATGCTTCACGGAAATTCTATACGACTTTTGATCTAAATTATGTCAACCACATATACTTATCAGAAATTCTATAGTGCTCCCACTCACTTCTTTGGAAAATACAAGATTCTCATAAACCTTGTACAAACCCAAAAGCTTTGATCATCTCATCAAAGCGTATATTCCAACTCCGAGATGCTTGCACCAGTCCATAGAAGGATCGCTGGAGCTTGCATACTTGTTAGTATCCTTAGGATAGACAAAACCTTCTGGTTGTATCACATACAACCTTTCCTCAAAGAAACGTTGAGGAAACAATGTTTTGACATCCTATGTGCAATATTTCATAAATAATGTAGCAATTGCTAACATAATTCCAACAGATTTTTAGCATCGCTACGAGTGAGAAAGTCTCATCACAGTCAACTCTTTGAACTTTTCGGAAACATCATTGCGATAAGTCAAGCTTTTCTTAATGGTGAATTTTCACCATCATCGTTTGTCCTCCCTTTAAAGATCCATCTTTACTTAACAGTCCTACGACCATCAAGTAGGTCTTCCAAAGTCTACACTTTGTTTTCATACATGGATCCTCTCTCGGATTTCATGGCCTTTAGCCATTTATTGGAATCCGGGCCCACCATCAGTTCTCCATAGATCGTAGGTTCATTGTTGTTCAACAACATGACCTCCAAGACAAGGTTACCGTACCACTCTGTAGTAGTATGCGACCTTGTCGACCTACGAGGTTTGTAATAACTTGATCCGAAGCTCAATGATCACCATCATAAGTTTCCACTTCAATTGGTGTAGGCGCCAAAGGAACAACTTCATGCGCCCTGCTACACACTGGATGAAGTGACGGTTCACTAACCTCATCAAGTTCCACCACTCTCCCACTCAATTCTTTCGAGACAAACCTTTCCTCGAGAAAGGACCTGTTTCTAGAAACAAACACTTTGCTTCCGTATCTCAGATAGGAGATGTACCCAACTGTTTTGGATATCCTATGAAGATGCATTTATCCGCTTTGGGTTCGAGCTTATCAGACTGAAACATTTTCACATAACCATCGCGGCCCCAAACTTTTAAGAAACGACACCTTAGGTTTCTCCAAACCATAGTCTATACCATGTCATCTCAACGGAAATACGAGGTGCCCTATTTAAAGTGAATGCGGTTGTCTCTAATGCATAACCCATAAACGAAAGTGGTAATTCGATAAGAGACATCGTACTATGCACCATATGAAATAGGTCGCGACTATGACGTTCGGACACACCATCACGCTATGGTGTTGTAGGTGGCATGAATTGCGAAACAATTTCCACATTGTCTTAATTGTGTACCAAAAACCCGTAACTCAAATATTCATCTCGATGATCATATCGTAGACAGTTTATCCTTTTGTCAAGACGATCTTCACTCTGAAATAGCTTTGAACTTTTCAATATTTCAGACTTGTGATTCATCAAGTAAATACTCCTGTATCTACTCACGTCGTCAGTGAAGTAAGAACATAACGATATCCACTGCGTGCCTCAGCACTCATTGGACTGCACACATCAAAAATGTATTACTTCCAACAAGTTACTATTTTGTTCCATGTGGTATGTTTTGCATGTCTCAAGTGATTCAAAATCAAGTGAGTCCAAACGTTTCATCTGCATGGAGTTTCTTCATGCATTTATACCATCAGGTATGGTTTGCATGTCTCAAACGTTTAAAAAATGAGTGAGTACAAAGATCCATCGGCATGGAGCTTCTTCATGCATTTTACACCAACATTACTCAAGTGGCACTGCCACAAGTAAGTGGTACTATCATTATTACTATGTATCTTTTGGCACCAATATTATGAACATGTGTAACACTACGAGTGAGATTCAATAAACCATTGAAGGTAATTATTCAAGCAAATAGAATAACCATTATTTCTTTTAAATGAATAATCGTATTGCAATAAACTTGATATAATCATGTTAATTCTCAACGCAAACACCAAATAACAATCATTTAGGTTTAACACCAATCCCGATGGTAGAGGGTGTGTGCGATGTTTGATCACATCAACCTTGGAAACACTTCCAACACGTATCGTCACCTCACCTTTAGCTAGTCTCCATTTATTATGGAGCTTTCATTTCGAGTTACTAATCACTTAGCAACCGAACCGATATCCAATACCCTCGTGCTAGTAGGAGTACTAGTAAAGTACGCATCAATATCATGTATATCAAATATACTTCTGTTGACTTCGCCAACCTTCTCATCTACCAAGTATCTAGGGTAGCTCCACCTCAGTGACTGTTCCCCTCATAACAGAAGCACTTAGTCTTGGGTTTGGGTTCAATCTTGGGTTTCTTCATTAGAGAAGCAACTGGTTTCCATTTCATGAAGTATCCCTTCTAGCCCTTTCCCATCTTGAAAATAGTGGTTTTACTAACCATCAATAATTGATGCTCCTTCTTGATTTCTAGTTTAACAGTGTCAAACATTGCGAATCGCTCAAGGATCATCATATCTATCCTTGATATGTTATAGTTCATCACGAAGCTCTAGCAGCTTAGTGGCAGTGACTTTGGAGAACCATCAATATCTCATCTGGAAGATTAACTCCCACTTAATTCCAGAAATTTTTGTACTCAGACAATCTGAGAACATGCACAAAGATTGAGCTTTTCTCCTTTACTTTTGTAGACAAAGAATCTTGTCGGAGGTCTCATACCTATCAACAAGGGCACGAGCATGAAATCTAAATTTCATCTCTTAGAACATCTCTTATGTTCCATGACGTTTCAAAACGTCTGCGCGCCTTGCTTCTTAGCCATTAAGTATTACGCACTGAACTATCACGTAGTCATAAAAAATGCGTATGTCAGATGTTCACAACATCCACAAACGACGCTCGAGGTGCAGCGCACCAAGTGGTGCATTAAGGACATAAGCCTTTTGCGCAGCAGTGAGGACAATCCTCAGTTTTACAGACTCAATCCGCAAAGTTGCTACTTTCATCTTTCAACTAAATTTTCTATAGGAACATATAAAAAACAATAGAGCTATAGCGCAAGCTACATCATAATTCGCAAAGACCTTTTGATTATGTTCATGATAATTAGAGTTTAACTAATCCAATTACTTAATAAACTCCCACTCAAAAAGTATATCCCTCTAGTCATTTGAGTGGTACATGATCCAAATCCACTAACTCAAGTCCGATCATCACGTGAGTTGAGTAAAGCTTCAGTGGTAAGCATCTCTATGCTAATCATATCAACTATACAATTCATGCTCGACCTTTCAGTCTCTTGTGTTCCGAGGCCATGTCTGCACATGCTAGGCTCGTTAAGTTTAACCCGAGTGTTCCGCGTGTGCAACTATTTTGCACCCGTTGTATGTGCATGTTGAGTCTATCACACCCGATCATCACGTGGTGTCTCGAAACGACGAACTATCGCAATGGTGCACAGTCGGGGAGAACACAATTTATTCTTGAAATTTTAGTGAGAGATCACCTTATAATGCTACCGTCGTTCTAAGAAAAATAAGGTGCACAAAAGGATTAACACCACATGCAATTCATAAGTGACATGATATGGCCATCATCTAGTGCTTCTTGATCTCCATCACCAAAGCACTGGCATGATCTTCCTGTCACCGGCGCCACACCATGATCTCCATCATCGTGCCGCCATCGAGGTTGTCGTGCTATCTATGCTATTACTACTAAAGCTACGACCTAGCAATATAGTAAACGCATTTGCAAACACAAACGTTAGTTTAAAGACAAACCTATGGCTCCTGCTGGTTCCCGTAGCATCGACGTGTAAGTCGATATTAACAATTACAACATGATCATCTCATACATCCAATACATCACGTCATTGGCCATATCATATCACAAGCATACCGTGCAAAAACAAGTTAGACGTCCTCTAATTTGTTGTTGCATGTTTTACGTCGCTGCTATGGGTATCTAGTATGATCGCATCTTACTTACGCAAAAACCACAACGAAGATGTGCAAATTGCTATTTAACCTGTGCCCAAGGACTGCCTTGGTCAAAAGCAATTCAACTAAAGTTGAAGAAATAGGCACCCGCTAGTCATCTTTATGCAACGTGTTGCATGTTAGTCGATGAAACCAGTCTCTCGTAAGTGCACGAGTAATGTCGGTCCGGGCCGCTTCAATCCAACAATACCGCCGAATCGAGAAAAGACTAAGGAGGGCAGCAAATGGAACATCAACACCCACAAAACCTTTTGTGTTCTACTCGAGATAACATCTACGCATGTACGTAGCTCATGATGCCACTGTTGGGGAATGTTGCATGGGAAACAAAAAATTTCCTATGCACACGAAGACCTATCATGGTGATGTTCATCTACGAGAGGGAGATTTGATCCACATACCCTTGTAGATCGCTTAGCAGGAAGCGTTAAGAAATGCAGTTGATGTAGTGGTACAACTTCATGAATCAATTAATCGTCGTCCCACGATCCATCCCACGATCCGTTCTGATCTAGCGCCGAACGGACGACACCTCCGTGTTCCGCACACGTACAGCTCGATGACGATCCCGGCCTTCTTGATTCAGCAAGAGAGACGGAGAAGTAGATGAGTTCTCCGGTAGCGTGACAGCGCGCCGGTGATGGTGATGATCTATTCCTGCAGGGCTCCTCCCGAGCTCTGCAGAAAACCAATCTAGAGGAAGAACTACGAACTAGAGGACAGGGCAACACGTGGAAAAGTTGTGTCACAAAAGCCCTAAACCTCTAGTATATATAGGAGGAGGGGAGAGGCAGCCTTGGGTAGCCTTGGCGCACCAAAGAAACCCTCCTTGGGTCGGCCGAATGGGAGGGATGAGTCCTTCTCCAATCCCACTTGGATTAGGACTCCTTCCTTATTTTCCCACCTGTTTTGGTTTTTCCACTTTTTACTCCTGGGCTTTCCTTGGATGACTTTGTCAGCACATTATACCTTATTGTACATCCAATAAACCAACGTGGACCCCTTCGGGCATGGTGGGACCACCCAGTGGGCCCCCCAGAACCCATTCGTCACTCCCAGTACACTTTCGATAATGCTCGAAAACTTTCCGGTATCCAAACACCAACTTCCTATATATCAATCTTCATTTTCGGACCATTCCGGAAACACTCGTGATGTTATTGATCTCATCCAGGACTCCGAACAACCTTCGGTCACCAACACATGTAACTCAACTATACTAAAACATCATCGAACCTTAAGTGTGCAGACCCTGCGGGACCTCGATGTCCATATTGGATCCTACATATCCTACGAAGTGTGCAGACACTTCTCGGTCAATATCCAATAGCGGGACTTGGATGCCCATATTGGATCCTACATATTCTATGAAGATCTTATCGGTTGAACCTCTGTGCCAAGGATTCATATAATCCCGTATAACATTCCCTTTGTCCTTCGGTATGTTACTTGCCTGAGATTTGATCGTCGGTATGCCTATGCCTATTTCAATCTCGTTACCGGCAAGTCTCTTTACTCGTTCTGTAATACAAGATCCCATGACTCACACTTGAGTCACATTGCTTGCAAGGCTTGTGTGTGATGTTGTATTACCGAGTGGGCCCCGAGATACCTCTCCGTCGCACGGAGCGACAAATCCCAGTTTTGATCCATGCTAACTCAATCGGACACCTTTGGAGATACCTGTCGAGCACCTTTATAGTCACCCAGTAACGTTATGACGTTTGATACACACAAGGTATTCCTGCGGTGTCAGTGAGTTACACGATCACATGCTACGTTTATAATTTGGGTCATGTCCATCACATGATTCTCTTAATGATGTGATCCCGTTATCCAGTGACAACACTTTTCTATGGCCAGGAAACCGTGACCATCTTTGATCAACAAGCTAGTCAACTAGAGGCTTACTAGGGACACTGTTTTTGTCTATGTATCCACACATGTATTTGTGTTTCCAATCAATACAATTATAGCATGGATAATAAGAGATTATCATGAACAAAGAAATATAATAATAACTAATTTATTATTGCATCTAGGGCATATTTCCAATAGTTTTATGACCCACAGGTTTAGCTCCCAGGTCACGGAGGAAACCTGTATGAGATGTTCTACGCGGATGTCTCAGTTCGTGAGTGGTGTAGTGGTGTTGTAGCAGTTATATCTCCCACAGTTTTGCGTGTCTTGTGGAAGATGAGTTCCGGAGGCTTAGAAAAAAAATGTATAGGAAGCTTGGAATACCTCTGATGAGTAGTATCATCTTTTCAGTAGTTTGCTCTTGAGTTTGAGGTTGTACTAAACTATGTTATGGTGTGTATGAACCATGGTGTATATATAGCAGTTTACTTGTTTCCATGATGTTCGTATGTTCATTTCTGCATTCCACATTGTTCAGTGCATTTCTTAACTCCTTAGCTAGAGTTGATGTTTATCTAGTCAAAGCTTTGAGTTTGTTTGTCAGGATGGTGCTCACCAGGCTCAACCATGCTCCTGCCCATTAGCGACGAGAGGGTAGTCAAGCTGCTGAGGAAAACTTGCCTCACCCACCCTCTATGCCGGAGATTATGGTGGAGGCAGAAAGGAACAAGAGAGAAACCAACCGTGTGTTAGAGCATATTGAGCAAAATACGGCTCGTCAGCAGCGAAATGACTGAGTGAACCTCAATGACTTTGTGGAGCTCAATCCACCCAAGTTCCATCATTCCGTCGACCCCCTCGACGCTGATGATTGGATGTGTAGAATTTCACTCCAGATACCTTTTTCCAACATCGCTGAGGTTGATAAGGTGACATTTGCTACTTACTTTCTGGAAGGCCCCGCCAATCTGTGGTGGAAGAATTATGAACCTATGCGTCCTGCCGGACCAACAACTACCTGGGCTGATTTCAGCGCAGCTTTCCGTCTACATCACATTCCAGAAGGGTTAATGGACCGCAAGAGAGAGGAGTTCTATGCATTTATTCAAGGGAAGCTGACTGTGGATGCATATAGCCATGAGTTTGGAAACCTTGCCTGCTATGCAACTAAAGAGGTCTCAACTGAAGCCAAGAAGCAAGCAAGGTTCCGCAAGGGACTGAGCCCCAAACTTCGTCGTGATCTACGCCTTCATGATGTGAGAGCTTCCAAGCTCTTGACAACAAGGCGATCAGTGCTAAAACTGGACATACTGATTATGAAGAAGCAAAGAACCACTCTCGTGATTCTGGCTCTTCATCCGACTCAGCATTTCAGAAGCGTCGGGTGTGGGTCCTGAATAGTTCTCTCGCGCCAAGATACACAGCGAGGCCATCCTATATGGCGCCTCATGCAAATCAGACCAACCCTCCAGCCAAGACTTATGGTGGTCCAGCTCCCAATGCTACACCACCTGCCAATCAAGTGGTTTGCTACAAGTGTGGAGCACCAGGTCACTATTCACATGAGTATCCTCAGAATAACGCCGCCAATCAACCTGGAAAGTCTGTTGGGCGTGGCTAGCCACGCAAAGCATTCTATGTGAAGCCAACTCCTGCGTGCGGTCGTGTGAACTATGTTTCAGCAGAAGAAGCTGCAGAGGATCCTGACGTCATTTTGGGTACGCTTCTTGTCAATCATCACCCAACGTCTGTTCTTTTTTATACTGGGTCATCTCATTCTTTCATTTTCAAAAGTTATGCGTAGTTGCATAACATGTCCTTTTGCGATATGCCTATTCGATTAGTGGTTGAAACTCCTGGTAGTAAATGGCTGACCTCTAGGATAAGTTATGATAATGAACTTATTGTGGACAGGATAGTCTTCCTAGCATCATTGATACCTCTTAAGTCTTCCGATATCAATATCATCTTGGGTATGGACTGGATGTGAGCTCATTACACCAAGATTGATACTCATTCTTGGAATGCTCAGCTTACACATCCATCGGGTGAGATAGTTAATGTCTCGACTCGAGTTGCCAAGTGACAACTCTATTCCCTCAATGCAAGTCCTCTTCCAGAGCTAGAAGATATTCCGGTAGTCCATGATTTTCCGGATGTCTTTCCACAAGAACTGCGAGGCATTCCACCTGATAGGGATGTAGAGTTTGTGATAGATCTTGTCCGAGGAACTGTCCCAATAGCCAGAAGACCCTAAAAGATGGCACCCTTAGAGCTAGCCGAACTAAAGAAACAACTAGATGAGGCCTTGAATAAAGGTTTCATTCGCCCTAGCTCTTCTCCTTGGGCTTGTCATGTCCTCTTCGTTAAGAAGAAGGATGGAACAAATCAGATGGTTGTAGAATATCGACCAGTTAATCTGGTTACCATAAATAACAAGTATCCGCTCCCCAGGATCAATGACCTGTATGATCAGCTCGTTGGATCCTCAGTCTTCAGAAAGATGGATTTGAGGTTGGGTTACCATCAAATCAAGATCAAGAACGGGGACATTCCAAAAACGGCCTTTGTCACTCGTTATGGCCAATACGAGTACACCGTCATGTCCTTTGGTTTAACCAATGCCCCAGCCACCTTTTCTCGCTTGATGAATTCGATCTTCATGGACTACTTGGATAAATTTGTCATGGTTTACCTCGATGATATTCTCATCTAATCGAGGAACGAACAAGAACATCCCGAGCATCTCAGGCTAGTATTGATGAAACTTCGAGAGCATCGTCTTTATGCCAAGTTTTGTAAATGTGAATTTTGGTTGCCAGAAGTGACCTACCTAGGCCATGTAATTTCTGGTAAAGGTATTGCTATCAATCTCGAGAGACTTCAAGTTGTCCTTGATTGCACTCAACCTGAATCAGTTAACAAAGTAAGGAGCTTTGTTGGTCTAGCGATCTATTACCGCCGCTTTGTCGAGAACTTCTCCAAGGTTGCAAAGCCTCTAATTGAACTCCTCGAGAAAGATAAAAAGTTCGAGTGGACGCCACAGTATGAGCATAGTTTTCAGTAACTGAAAAGACGCCCAACTTCCGCACCCGTGTTGGTACCACCAGATTTGTCCAAGGACTTTATTATCTTTTACGATGCCTCCCGACAAGGATTAGGTTGCATTCTCATGCAGGATCGTCATGTGATTGCATAAGAATCTCGACAGTTGCATCCACATGAGGATAACTATCCCACACATAATCTTGCGCTTGCAGTTGTAGTCCATGCACTAAAAACCTGACGACATTACCTTCTGGGTAATCGTTGCGAAATATACACTGATCACCGTAGTGTGAAATACATCTTCACCCAGCCGGATTTGAATCTTAGGAAAAGATGATGGGTCGAGTTGATCACAGATTACGACTTAGGGATAACTTACACCCCGGAAAAAGCCAATGTCATGGCTGATGCACTAAGTCATAAGTCTTATTGTAACAATCTGATGTTACAACAAGGTCAACCACTTCTCCTTGAGGAATTTCGGAAGTTAAACCTCCATATTGTTCCTCAAGGATTCCTTTCCACCTTGGTGGCGAAACCTACCATTAGGGATCAAATCGTAGCTGGCCAAAAGCGTGATAAGGGTATATCTCGGATCAAGGAGAATATCATTAGCAGAAACACTACATAATTCTCTATCAATGATCAAGGTGTTGTGTTCTTTCAGAACCGGTTAGTGGTTCCTAAGAACCAATATCTGTGGCAGTTGATCCTTAAGGAGGCTCCTGAATCTTCTCTAATGATTCATCCTAGTAGTACCAAAATGTACCAGGACCTACGCTAGAGGTTCTGGTGGACTAGGATGAAGAGACAAATTGCTCAGTTTGTTGTAAATTGCGACGTTTGTCGTCGAGTTAAAGAAGAACATCAAAGGCCTGCTGACACCCTTCAACCTTTAGCTATTGCTGAGTGGAAATGGGATATGGTCGGTATGGATTTCATCACCGGATTTCCCAGGACCAAAAGAGGAAATAATGCTACCTTTGTGGTCATTGACCGTCTTTCCAAAGTGGCTCATTTTCTTCCTGTTCGAGGAAGTATAAAAGCTAGTCAGGTAGCGGAGTTATATATTTCTCGAGTAGTGTCTCTTCATGGTGTTCCTTTGGAGATTAACTCAGATCGTGGGAGTATCTTGACTTCTCATTTCTGGGAAAGTTTTCAAAATGCCATGGGGACTCATCTCTCCTTTAGCACTGCTTTCCATCCTTAGTCAAGTGGTCAAGTGGAATGAGTAAATCAAATCCTGGAAGACATGCTTAGAGCTTGTGCTATATCTTTTGGCATGAACTGGGAGAAATGTCTTTCGTTCGCCGAATTTCCTTATAACAATAGTTATCAATCAAGCTTGGCCAAAGCTCCTTTTGAAGTTCTCCATGGATGAAGGTGTCGAACACCTCTTAACTGGTCAAAAACCGGAGAGAGGCAACTCTTTGGTCCAGATATGTTCCAGGAGGCAGAAGAGCAAGTTCGCATTATTCGTGAAAAGTTGAAAACAGCCCAATCTCGTCAAAAGAGCCAATATGATCGTCGTCATAAGGTTGTGACTTTTGAAGTTGACGAGAAGGCTTACCTTCGGGTTACACCTCTGAAGGGTACCCATCGATTCGGTATGAAAGGCAAATTGGCTCCTCGTCACATTGGTCCTTTTTGCATTCTGTCCAAACTAGGAGAGGTTGCCTATCTATTGGAACTTCCACGGCATCTTTCCAAGGTTTATGATGTTTTCCATGTCTCACAACTCAGGCGTTGCTTTTCGGATCCCATCCCGTAAGTGGACCACGAAGCGCTTGATCTCCAAGATAACCTTTCATATCGAGAATACCCTGTTCGTATTTTTGACCAAGCAGAGCGTCCCAGTCGACGTCGAAACCTCAAGTTTCTCAAGGTTCAGTGGTCAAATCATTCTGAAAAGAAGCAACTTGGGAAAGGAAAGACCGTCTCAGTTTAGAGTACCCCGCGCTCTTCCCGGCAACTTCTAAATCTCGAGACGAGATTCTTTTGAGTGGGGGTGAGTTGTCACATCCCCGGATTCCATTACTTGGTGCCTAGCTAGAGTGTGCATTTATTTTTGCATTAAAGTGAAATGGGGATTAAGAAAAATTCTAGCACCACACTCTAATATAAGAAATTCAACCAAGTGTGATTTTCAATGAACCCAAAATGGCCTTCAAAAATGTAAATCTTTTTTGTTAAATTTTGGCAACAACACTACATGTATGAATTCTATTTTTAATTCACTTTTGATATTTTAAATAATCCAAAAAATCCACTGAAATTGTCAAAATAAATGGCTATAAATACTTAAGGTATTTCAAAAATGCTGAAACATTCTGTGAAGCTTGGAAATAATCCAAATAAACCCCCACAATTAATTTCAGGTTTTAAAAATAAGTTTGGAACCCAAACAAATTAAAACACATGTCAGAAATTGAAAACAAAAAATAAAAAAAGAAAGGAAAGCACAGAGCTTACGTGGCGCCAGCCTAGCCTAGCCAGCCCCTCCTGTCGTATTCTACCTCCGCCAGTAGGCAGAGGAGGAGGTGGTCGCCAACTGCCGTGCTCATAGCATGAACCTGTGTGCTTGCCTAGGCCTCCCGTCGTGCTAGCGAGGTGGATAGAGTCCACAAGAGTCGTCCCCATCACCCCGACCGCTCCATTCGTCCCCTCTCCTCCTTCCCCTCTCTACCGCCATGGCCCCGAACGAGCTTGCCGTCGCTAGCTTGCTCTGGCCATTATCTCTCGCCCCTGAGACACTCTTTAGCTCCGCCTCGACGCCCTCAACCTCTCCAGCAAGCCACACAACGCCAAGATCCCCCAGTTCATCGTCACGCCGTCGTCTTCCACCTCAGGTCACCGAGGTCGCTGCCGTCAATTCGCCGTCATCAGGACCTCCCCGAGCTTGCTTTCGACGCCTCTGCACTCCTTGTGAGCTGTAGAACCCATTCCCCTCGTTTTCCCCTTCGATCCCGAGCCATAGCGTCCGATTCCATGGATGCCGATGAGATCCTCCACAGGAGCTCACCGCCGGTGACGCTCCGATGATCGGTCGGTCCAACCGATGTCATCAGTAGCTTTGCAATGTCACGTAGGTGTTGTAGGTACCTAGTTTGGGTTCGTTCGTGCGTTGCAACGTCGATCTCGATGAAGCCCGAGCTCTGGCAGGCGCCGAGCTCATTGCTGGTGACGCCTCCATCCATTCCAGCCCCCGTGGCTAGCTCCTTTAGATGCGCGGGTGAGAGGACGCCCATTCATGGTCTCATCCGTCCATTTTGGCACCCGAGGAGGAATTACGACCTCCTACAGCGTCTGTGGAGCTGTCGGCGGCTCACCGCCGGTGGATTTGACCCCACGGACCAGGGGTTTGACCTCCCTGGATCACTGCCAGGTGGGGCCTGCCTTTGGTTAGTCAAATATTGAATGAACTAAATAATTCAATTATTTTAACTCTAATTACTCATTGAGTCGTGGGTCCAGCACTGTTAATTAGCTTATTAACTAAGTTTTAATTTAAGTTAGTGTCTGAGACACTGACCAGTGGACCCCACTGGTCAGGTTTGACCAGCAACGGCCAAATTGACTAGTTGATGCAATGTTGATGTCATGCTACTGCAATAATTGGAATTCTGTGATTAATAAAATTCCAGAATTAGTTCAAAACTTCTAAAAATCATAGAAATTAATCTGTAACTCAGAATAATTTAAATTTTACATCAAAATTTATCAGAAAAATTCAAGGAATCCATTGGTGCTATTTTCATGCATGATAGAACAAGTTGTACGTGAGCATCAGGTCAAATCAATTAAAAGGGTATATGAAAATACCTGATTGGAAGTGGCATTTGAATATTCGATTCAAACAAGATTCAATCAACTTATTTAAAGATGCATGAGCTCATCCATCATATCCATGTCATGCCATGATCATGCATCATATTTCTTCACTTGTCGTGTATTGATTGTTATTGTTTGGTTCGGTAGGCTCCGCTCCACAGGATACTCAGGAGTATCCGACTGAAGGAGTGTATCCCTCCGTTGATCCACAAGGCAAGCACCCCTGTTGAGCATTCCGATAAAATCGTATGATCTTGATCCTGCTCTCATTTATTACATTAGGAAATATCATGATAAATGCTTTTGTCTCGGTAGTTGAACCCATTCCTCTGCATGACCTGTTCTTGTCACAGTAAATAGCTAAACCTTGCAACCTAGCATACCTGGTAGATGCTTGATCCATGTTGTGCTTTACATGCTATGTTTTCTATGCTTAGAGTTGTGTCAGACCTGTTTCATCTTGGTGATGGACTGGAGCGGATAAATGTGTTTTGGTGACAAAGGTTAAGTGTTGATCCTGCTTTGGTAAAGGTACCGTTGAGAGGCTATGTAGGAGTTCATGGCGGGTTGTCTTATTGGAACCGTTCTTAGGAATTGAGTTCTGTGTATGTGATCCAATACTAGCTACTACCACATGCTAGGCCCTGAAATATGACCCCGCTCAGCTTATTAATCGCCTAGTACTTGGTCCAAGAGTTGGAAGTAGTTTCTAGTGTTTGTAGTCATGCTAGAGTCCGTGCACATTGCTGACCTTAGAGGTGGGTTGTGACGTGGTAGGAAGTGGCATGGTGTACCAAGTAGCACCCGGATGGTGGGCTTGGGAACCCTGCGCACATCGTTTGGGCTGTAGCGGAAACTTCGGCTGGACTTCCGCGCGGGTTCAGAGTCGAATAGGCGATAAACCAGGACTAGGTATTAGCGTGCTTAACGGTCGTGGCCGACTCCCTCGATGGGCTTCCGCTTGAAGGTTTCCGAGGTGGGTAAAGTGAACATGGCGATAAGTGGCGAGAGCGTATGTGAAGAAGTACACCCCTGCAGGGTTATGATCTATTCGAATAGCCGCGTCCGTGGATATGGACTACTTGGAGACATATGTTATTCATAGATAATTTTAATGGCTACTCATAAAAGTGTCACATAAGTGTGAGTATCATGGATGACGTTATCATAGGGAGACGGGAAAGAATCCATGATAGTGTATTGTTGTGGTGTAGTGGACTCGTGTACGACTTATCAAAACTTGTTCAAAAATACTTAAAGTCGTAGCATAGATTAGCCAAGAGTCAAAGCTGGCTTGCTGCATGAAATATCACAACCCCCTCTGTTGATACTTGTGCATGAGTAGATAGATCTGTTTTAAAGTCTTGCTGAATACTTTCGTACCCATGTTTGCCTAATAAATGTTGCAGACGATACCCATGAACCATCTGGTGGGTTCTACCTAGACATCGATGATGACGAGTAATTGGTGTCCCAGCTATGACCTGGCCCCTTCCGAACGGATCTGTAGGTAGTCAGGATTTATGCATTTTCCTTTCATCTGTCTATACTCATACAACTTTAATGCTTCTGCTTGGCTTGTATGACTTTGTTTGTGTGACTTGAGTGTCGGGTCATGTGACCCCTACCTGTATGAACTTATTATGCAAGGCTCTTCCGAGTCTTCTAAATAAATGTTGTGATATTCACTACTGAAATTCAGAAATTTGCCGTCTGCCATGGCGGATGGCAAAGGAGGGAACCACGAACGGCAAAGGCTTTGCCATTGGTCAGCAGACGGCAAACTAGAGGGTAAAAAAAATCCGGTGAAGAGGTTTTTTGCCGTCTGCTTTTTTAAAGCGGACGGCAAAGAATCTTTGCCATGAGGGGGCAGACGGCAAACTAAATGGGACGGAACATACTACAATGACCCCGTTAAGTGTTAACGACAAGCCTCCTCTCTTTGCCGTCTGCCATCCCCCCTTTGCCATGTGGGGGCAGACGGCAAAGAGGGGAGAGAGAGGGGGCTGATTCCCCCCCTTTGTCGTCTGCCCACCCCCCTTTGCCATGTGGGGGCAGACGGCAAAGAGGGGAGAGAGAGGGGGCAGATTCCCCTCTTTGCCATATGCCTACCCCCCCCCCTTTGCCATGTGGGGGAGGACGGCAAAGAGGGGAGAGAGAGGGGGAAGATTCCCCCCTTTGCCGTCTGCCATCCCCCCTTTGCCATGTGGGGGCAGACGGCAAAGGGGGGAACCAGCCCCTTTTTACTTTATTTTTTATTATATCCAGCATTTTTAACAGTAATCAGGATATATATATATATATATATATATATATATTTGACATAAATAAATTTCTTTCCGTACTCATAACCATATTAAAATAACTCTCATCCATAGTGCATACATATTATGCAAGTTGCATCCGTACCAAACCATATATTACACCAGTTTCATCCACATGCATACAAAGTTTCATATATATCCATATACTACAATATTTTCAATACAAGCCATGGTACAAGAAATCATCTTCAAGCATTGCATCAATATAATCCAAGCTTCTCGTCAAGTGAAGGAAATCTGCAAAATGACAAATAAGAAAGTTAGACGAATAATACTAGATGAAGAAGTGTATATATAGGTTATTTCGGAGAGAAATTAGCTAAGTGTAGACCATTTAGGAGCTAACTAATCTAATTATGTCATTTAGGCGGAACCCTTCCTAACTATAGGTCGTTTCGGAGCTAACTTGGGTAAAATAGGTCATTCCGGAGCAAACTATGCTTATTAAGCCATTTTGGATCTAGCTAGGCTAATTATAGGCCATTTAATACCTAAGTTAGGGGGAATAGGTCATCTTGCAGCTACGTAAGCCTTATTATGTCATTTAGGAGAGAACTTAGCTAACTATAGGTCATTTTTTTATTAAATAGGTCATTTTGGAGCTAACTAAGCTAATTATGTCATTTCGTAGGATAATTAGCCAATTTAGCCTTTCTTGGATGAGTCTAAGCTACGTAGAAGAAGAGAAAGAGAAGAAGAAGTAAAAGAAGGAGGAGGAGGAGGACAAGGAAGAGGAGATGAAGAAGAAAAGAAGAAGGAGAAGGAGAAGGAGGAGCTCCTTCTCCTTCTTCTCCTTCTTCTTATCCTCCTCCTTCTCCTTCTTCTTCTTCTCTTCTTCTTATTCTTCCTTCCTTTCATTTTTCCTCTTTCTTCTGCTCTTGTCCCCTTCTTCGGGCTAAATTGGCAAAGAATGCCTTTTTGGAGCTAATTATGTATTTCGAGGATAATTAGCTAAGTATAGGTCATGTTTTATTAAATATACCATTTAGGAGCTAACTAAGCTAATTATGTCATCTAGGTGGAACCATAGCTATCCATACGTCGTTTCGGAGCTAACTTGGGTAAAATAGGTCATTCCAGAGCAAACTATGCTTATTAAGCCATTTTGGATCTAGCTAGGCTAATTATAGGCCATTTAATACCTAAATTAGGGTGAATAGGTCACACTAGTGGGGACGGGGCCTTTAGCCCCGGCCCGTAAGGGGCTTTAGTCCCGGTTCACCAACCGGGACTAAAGGGGCGGGACTAAAGGCTTAACCTTTAGACCCGACCCTGTTACAAGCCGGGACTAAAGGTGCTCCACGTGGGCGCCTCGTAGCGCCCCACGGGCAGGACCTTTAGTCCCGGTTCGTTACACAGGACGGGACTAAAGAGTTTCAGATTTTTCTTATTTTTGGGTTTTTTTTGAATGAAATTATTTTTGGGTTTTAGGGTTTTAGGGTTTAGGTGTTCGGAGATTAACGTGATGCCTCGTTTGGTGTTCGGGAATTAGTTTTCATATAATTTAAATAGAAATAATTATGCATATATATAAGGTTAACTTATCTTACAAGCGAGCATATATATACAATTATATGGAGATCTGGATTATCGGGACTAAAGCCCGTCTATTCGATTACATGGACGAACATCAATAATGGCCCCTAGCTACACTAAATCGTCCTTTGTCATCTGTAGCTTCCGTCCTTAGAAAGGTCGCAAGCTCCTCTACAACAGCAATCGCGCGTTGCTCTGGTAGGACCTTCGTCGTCATGGCCGTGTGTTATATCAGAAGAGGAGATGAATATGAATATCAATCATGATAACAAAGAATGACGGGTAAAAATAGAGGTGTGAATGTTCATTGCTTACATCGAATCTGTGATCCTTGTGCTCAGAGGTCAATGTGCGAATGGTCTCGCAAACATAGTATCCGCATATATGCGTCCCCCGTGGCTGCTGGTCGCACTTTACGAGAATAGAATATATATAATCAAAATAATAATCTAGCATCATAAATGTATTGAAAATAGAAGTATATCATAATACTACTTACCTGAGCCGCTCTAAAGGTCAGCTTCTCAGGCTCGATACCGGGAGTCACGCACTTGAACCGCTTCCAAACCCTGCCCGACAAGGATAATGATTTGCTAAGTTTTTCATTAAATGATATATCAGAAAATCATCGAAAGAGACCGATAGAGCGCAACAATGATCGAAATTACCCTTGGAGCATGTCCTGCAGGCTTTGGAACTGTTCCAAGGGTCTCGATAATGGGTCGAAGGCATCAACTCTTCCCTTATCAATTTGAATGTCCAACAGAATCCAATGGAAGCTGCACATGTATATATATATATATATGTGTGTGTGTGTGTGTGTGTGTGTGTGTGTCAGTAACTTATCAATTACACTTATAAGTGAATGGACACAACAGAGTAAAGACCCTCACCTGAAGTTGTATGGAAGCAGTATGTGGTCACAGAAATTTTGATCTGTTAGAAACCTTAGAAGGTTTTCCTCCGTCTCCTTCGGATAATCAGTTAGTGTCGCTATATGTATTTTATCTCGGTCAATAAACCCAATATTTAGGATGTTCTTACTTTTACAATCCAGAATCTTCATTCTTCATAATAGAGTACAAGTTATATATAGAAAATGAATTGAAATAACTAAACAAGTTATATGTAGACAACGAATTGAAAAACTTACACACAATAGCAACTCATAAGCGATTTGTCGAGGGCGTCGCCATTGTACATCTGGAAGAGTTCATCAAAGTCGATATGGATTTCTTCGGGGCGGCCGTAGTACTCCCGTGGGACACTCAGCATGATCATCGTTCTCCCATTCTTTGATTCACTTAAGTACCATTGATGCAAGTAACGCATATTTGTTGGGAGATTATCTTTGCTGACCAAAGGCTCACCCATGACAAACTGTGGCTTAGGGGCTACCACAGCCATGGGTATCCTGTCGTCTTGGGAAGCCAGCAAATCTTCAACCGAGACACCACATTCAGCCGCCAACTCCTTTGCTATTTCAAAAGCTAGCCCCTGCACCGGAGGGGGAACATTCTCGGTTAACACCTTGAGGGGTGGGATCGACTGTTTGGCCTGTTGTCCAAGCTGAGGAACGTCTGATTTTTTTCTTGCTTGTAGTTGAACTTGATTTGCTCCCACTTGCACTTGCACGTTTTCTGCTCTTTTTCACTTCCTTCTGCAATGTGCGTGTATAGTCATCAGGCTTATGGTGTAAGTCAAACTGTGATGGAAGGGTCGTGAAGTATTTTGCAAATGCTATTTGCTTCTCAGTGTATTCCGGGCGGGGCTCGGGTTCCTTCTTTTTCATCTGTGCATCATGATGTTCCTTTGCTATCCTGGCGTTTTCCTCGGGGGTACGATCATAAGGTCTGATAGGAAGATTAGCATGACGTACCTTTGGGAGGGGCGATCGTTTGCGCTTTGGGGGGCTCCGTGGCTTAGGAATCGTCGACGGAGCGTTCAAGGTGGCACGCTCCCACTTAGTATCCGGAGCGGGCGGCGGCGGAGACGGACGACCCAAGTCCGACGGCAGTGATCGAGATGGACTCGTGTTGTGCTGGCCGACGTCATGTGGAGGGCTTGGAGGTGATCTGCTCTTTTTCACTTCCTTCTGCAATGTGCGTGTATAGTCATCAGGCTTATGGTGTAAGTCATATTATGATGGAAGGGTCGTGAAGTATTTTTCAAATGCTATTTGCTTCTCGGTGTATTCCGGGCGGGGCTCGGGTTCCTTCTTTTTCATCTGCGCATCATGATGTTCCTTTGCAATCCTGGCGTTTTCCTCAGGGGTACGATCATAAGGTCTGATAGGCAGATTAGCATGACGTACCTTTGGGAGGGGCGACCGTTTGCGCTTTGGGGGGCTCCGTGGCTTAGGAATCGTCAGCGGAGCGTTCTTGGTGGCACGCTCCCGCTTAGTATCCGGAGCGGGCGGCGGCGGAGACGGACGACCCAAGTCCGGCGGCGGTGATCGAGATGGACTCGTGTTGGGCTGGCCAACGTCATGTGGAGGGCTTGGAGGTAATGGAGGTGTAGGTGACCTGCGACGACTCGGAGGCGGTGTTGTCCTTGGGGCCGAGCCTGGAAGCTTGATGTAGTTCTTGTCCCATAGGATGACTCCACCCAGTACTTCTCCGAGTGTCCTCTCAGCTTCGGATCCAGCTATGTCGAGCTCCATATCATGAAATCCCGTCAGGATTTCATCCACCCCGACTTTAGCAAAACCAGCTGGAATCTCACGGCCATGCCAGCGTGCATCAGGGCCAGAAGGTAAAGCTTGTCCGACGGCCACCTTCATGGATATGTTCTTGAATTTCTGATGGAGTTCACATGATGTTGACTCCTTGATTCCATCCACGGGGTAGCCGGGACCGCCCTCTATCCTTCTTCGTGCATCGTCGGGTGGGGCCTCAGATTCAGCCACGCTGCATTTCCGCTTAGATGGGGCGCCGGTAATATCAAGTGCAGGATCTTCCTAGCGCGCTACTCCTCTAAGCTCATCAATCTGCTTCTGTTGCTCGTTAATCCTGGCAAGCAACTGGTTGAACTTGTCATTCTCCTCATCCTGCTGCCGCTTCTTTGCTCTCTCTCCGCTTCTGTAAGTGTCTTGGTCTCTGTCAAACCCAAGCCACCACGGGTAAGAAGGACCGAAGCCTCGCGTTCGTCCTCCATGTTCGTCATTGCCGAGGAACAGTGTGAGCAAATCGTTCTCTCTATCTGCAGTGAACTTTCTTTTTCCCTCCTTAATTTCTTTCACTATCCTTTTCCAATTCTCCCTGGGTATCCTAAGACCGTCAGTGTAGATGAGGTCCCCTGTTTTTTCGTCGTACGAACCACCATGCGCAAGGAACCAATTTCTTGCTCTCAATTCCCACTCATCACGGAGTGGTTCAGGTACAATGCCTTTATCTAGCAGATCTTGCTCTTTCTTATCCCACTTTGGGATGGCAGTCTCATAGCCCCTGGCCCCGGCTTGTGGTGATATTTCTTCTTGTCGGCATTTATCTTGTTCTTTTCTGATAATGCCTGGGCATCTTCTGACTCCTTGTACTCTTGAAATGCCTTCCAGTGATTCGCCTTCTTGGCTAGATACCCCTCGAATACTGGCGCTTTCTTTGTCTTCAGATAGTTTTTCCATAGCTTCTTCTTCCAGCTACGGAACAGTTCGGCCATCTTCTTTAGAGTCCACTGCTTGACTTTGGCCCTCAGTTTGTCTGCGGCGTCTTCATTCTCACATTCTGGGAGGTTGAAATGTGACATGAGATTATTCCAAAGATTATCTTTGTACCTTTCGGCGACATAGTCACTATCGGCTGCCTCTTTGCGCTTGTTCCACTCCCGAACGCTGATCGGGACGTGATCCCTAACAAGAACTCCGCATTGCTTCTTGAATGTGTCAGCAACATTCTTAGGAAGCTTGGGTTCGCCCGTAGGCAATATCACCTCAAAGGTGTAATGCGTCTGTGCATCCAACTTTCTAGTCGGGCCTCGTTTCGTTGCTTTGCTCGATGTGGAGGCCTAAGAGGGAGAAACATTCGTGAAATGAATGTATATGTATACAATATAGAGCTATCTCCAATATTTTTCACATATTACAAGTGATTGTCGAACTTCATATGTATACCTCGCCGGACTTTATTATTTCTTCACCGGCTTCTCCACCGGCTTCTCCATCAGTGGAGCTATCACCTTCTCCATCATTGGACCTATCTACTACCCCATCCGCTTCATCTTCGTGTCGCTCGACCTCCATTCCATATCCGGAGGGGTTTAGATATGACAACGGAGATACAGCTGGTTCAACGTCGGGGCCGTCTTTGATTATATCTTCGAGAAGTTCTTCCTCTTCGAGGTTCCTGATATGTGGATCCATAGTTCTGCAAAAAACGGACATTTGATTAACTAATAAACTAACAAACTATATAACAGGGGTTGGAAACTTTGAAGTGTCGTTTTATATAGGATGACCTTTAGTCCCAGGTCTTGGCTAGAACCTAAACTCTAAAATACCAGCCGGGCGGAGCCCAGTCCCGGACACTTAAGCATATACAATAGCAAAATTAAACTAGTTCTATTAATTTTCTTGCTAAAAATAAACTATTAACACTTAAGGATATACAATAGCAAAATTAAACTATTAACACTTAAGCATATACAATAGCAAAATTAAGCATATACACTATACAATAGCAAAATTAAATGACAAGAAATATATTTCTTCTTCTTGTAACCCTAAACTAATTTTTCCTCTTCTTCTATTTCTCCTCTTCTTCTACTTCTTCTTCTACTTCTAGTTCTCCTCTTCTTCTACTACTTCTCCTCTTCTCTTCTTCTACTTCTCCTCTCCTCCTCTTCTAATTTTTTCTCTTCTTCTACTTCTCCTCTTCTTCTATTTTTCCTCTTCTTCTCCTCTCCTCCTCTTCTTATTCTCCTTTTTCTTCTTTTCTTCTCCTCCTCTTCTTATTTTCCTTTTTCCCAATTCTACATATTACTAACCCTAATAATCTAGCACAAACCTAATAACAATAGGAATTAAAGGACAAAAAAAATCTTTTTCTTCCTTTCTTCCCTTTTTCTTCCTTTCTTCTCCTTTTTTCTTCCTTTCTTCTCCTTTTTCTTCCTTTCTTCCCTTTTTCTTCCTTTCTTCTCCTTTTTCTATATTTCTTCTCCTTTTTCTTCCTTTCTTCTCCTTTTTCTTCTTTTGTTCTCCTTTTTCTTCCTGTCTTCTCCTTTTTCTTCTTTTCTTCTCCTTTTTCTTCTTTTCTTCTACTGGATGGAGTGTTGGGGAGGACGGCGGCGGCGAGCAGGAGGACGGCGACGGCGAGGAGGACGGCAGGCGGCGGCAAGCAGGACGGCGGGCAGCCTGACGGCGTCGTCGAGTTCGTCGTTGTGCCGCACGGGGGAGGAGAACAAGAGGAAGAAGAAGAGAAATGGACGATTTGGGTTCAAAATTTTCTAACTCCCGCTTATACAGGTGGATCTTTAGTCCCGGTTCGGGGCTCGATCTGGGACTAAAGGCCCCTTTAGTCCCGGGTGGAGCCACGATCCGGGACTAAAGGCCCTTTTTCGGCAGACCAAAAGGCGGGAAGCAGGGTCCTTTAGTCCCGGGGCGTGGCTCGAACCGGGACTAAAGACACCCTTTAGTCCCGGGTGGAGCCATGACCCGGGACTAAAGGCCCTTTTTCGGCAGACCAAAAGGCGGGAAGCAGGGGCCTTTAGTCCCGGGGAGTGGCAAGAACCGGGACTAAAGTGTTGCCTATATAAACCCTCGCCCCTGCCCACCATATCCCCTGTTTTTTGGTTGTTGAAGTGTGACCATGCCATGCTCTTGCCACTCTAGTTCATGCACATGACGTGTTCGATGAAATGCCCGAGCTACTCTACTTAAGCTTTCTCCTCTCCAAGATCGACCTCCAAGCTCCATTTTCCTTAATATTTGTCTAGGTTTGGCCGTGCACCAACTTCACAAGTGTTTTAAAAGGTTAGCTACGTCATCCTTTCATTTGTCACTGCTAGTGTAGCTCATTTCAAATGCTCAAATTAACTTCTTAGAGTCTGCACATGCGTAGGGTGTCATCCCGTGCACGTCCTCACCATTGTCGATCGCCCCGTGACGATCTCATTGCGAGCACCACGTGGTGAGCCTCTTGTTATTATCTTCTTTTTAAAACAAATGAATCTTACTTGTATGATTTAGATACATACTTGTATAAATTACTAACTTCCATTATTTTTTGTTATTATATAGTGCGATGGTTTTGGTATCCGCCTCCGTCGTCCCTCGTCCTGTCTATGATTCGGATGTGGTATATTATCTTTTATAACTATTTGTTTTATTTAGTGTTTATGACAATTATGACGACCAACGTGACATATATTTTTTTAATCTAGGAGGTATGTGAACCGGAAATTCCAACCCACATAAAAATTCTTGTCGAGAAGTTAAATTTGGTTGAAAAAGAAAACAAATACTTGAAGAAAAAATTGAAAATAATTGAGGATAAGAATATGGAACTGGAGTTGCATGTCGCCGATGTCATCGATGATCGCAAGATGAAGATCGATGCGATGCGGTTGAAGATGGATGCAATGCGCATGAAGATGGATGAAATGCGCTTAAAGATTATTAATATTAGAAAATATGCCATTGATAAAGAGGCTTGGTATCATTATGTTGTTGGGTCAATTGTTACCTTAGTTGCGATTTTGATCGCGTTTGTTGTTGCATTTAAATGTTTTACATAGTTGTATGTTGTTTTATGAGAGAGTATGTATTTATTTTTTGCAATAATAACATTTGATCACTACTGTTCTCTGGCTTTAATGTGATGATGAACTTGTATTAATTTGGTCGTATGTTCTGCAATGGTTTTTTGATATATTTAATTTCATAATAGAGATGAATCGCCAATTTGACCCTGAAATTGAAAAGCACTACAAATGAACTCTGAAAATGTTGAAAGTTGGCATGCTATCATCATTTCACCCACATAGCATGTGTTAAAAAGTGGAGAGGGCTACGACAAAAACTGGATGCACTTCGTGTACAAAACGGACAATCTCTCTCGAAGTATCAGGGTTTCGAACGAGAACTCATCTCTTACATGGATACTATGTAAATGAAAAGTGTTTGAAATTTAGTACATTCTATACATGCATTACATAAATGGTTTAATACATTATTACATTATTGCACCAATATTCCTATCTATTATTTCTGTTTTCTTCTGGGTCGTAGCCATGGAGAATCTTCATCATTCAGTAGGATGCTTGGGTCAGTTTTCACTTTGAAGGGCGGAATTTCATGAAACTTATTATAATCTTCTAACATGTCTGTCTTGTCATCTACTCCCATGATGTTTCTTTTCCCTGAAAGAACTATGTGGCGTTTTGATCATCGAAGATATCTTCTTTTGCTGATTTCTTTTTCTCGTTTTTGTAGACATGTCCTTCACATAGAAAACCTGAGCGACATCATTGGCTAGGACAAATGGTTCGTCCATGTACGCAAGATTGTTGAGATCCACTGTTGTCATGCCGTACTTTTGGTCTACAACTACCCCGCCTCCTGTCAGCTTCACCCATTTGCACCGAAACAAAGGGATCTTAAAAGTAGGTCCATAGTCAAGTTCCCATATCTCCTCCATGTACCCGTAATATGTTTCCAAACAGTGCCCATTCTCGTCTGTTGCATCAAAGCGGACACCACTATTTTGGTTGGTGCTCTTTTTATCTTGGGCAACCGTGTAAAATGTATTCCCATTTATCTCATACCCTTGGAAAGTACATATAGTCGAAGATGGTGGCCTGGCCAAATAGTACAGCTCATCTCCAACGGTGTCGTCATTCATGAGATGTGTCTGCAACCAACTGCCGAAAGTCTTCTCATGTTCCCCTTTAATCAAAGAGTCAGCCTTCCCCGGGTTTTTGGAGCGTAGAATATTCTTGTGTCTCACGATATACGGAGCCACCACGGTGGAATTGTGTAGAACTGTGTAGTGTGCTTGAGAGAAAGAATGCCCGTCCATACATACTTTTGCTTTCCTTCCTAGTGTGCCTTTTCCTGTCAGCCTACCCTCATACCGAGATTCAGGAACACCAATCGGCTTAAGGTCAGGAAGAAAGTCCAGACAAAACACAGTGACCTCCTCTGTTCCATAGCCCTTGGAGATGCTTCCTTCTGGCCTAGCATGGTTACGAACATATTTCTTTAAGACTCCCATGAACCTCTCGAAGGGGAACATATTGTGTAGAAACACAGGACCGAGAATTCTAATCTCTTCGACTAGGTGAACTAGGAGGTGTGTCATTATATTGAAGAAGGATGGCAGGAACAACAACTCAAAGCTGACCGGACATTGGACCACATCAATCTCTAACCCTGATAGACTTTCTCGATCAATTACCTTCTGAGAAATTGTATTGAGGAATGCACATACCTTCACAATTGCCAGGCGAACATTTTCCGGTAGAGTTCCCCTCAATGCAACCGGAAGCAATTGCGTCATGAGACTTTAGGTTTTGGAATTTTTTGTCTTTCATATTTACGATTCCCTTTATATTCGACGAGAAGCCAGTCCGGACCTTGATACTGAAAAGGACTTCAAAGAAGATTTCCTTCTCTTCCTTAGTAAGAGCGTAGCTGGCACGCCCTTGAAACTGCCCTGGATGCATGCCATCTCTTCCTTTATGACGTTCCTGGTCCTCCCGTGCTTCCGGTGTATCTTTTGACTTCCCATACAAGCCCAGGAAGCCTAGAATATTCACGCAGAGATTCTTCGTCAGGTGCATCACGTCGATTGCCGAGCGGACCTCATGGACTTCCTAGTAGGGTAGCTCCCAAAATATAGATTTCTTCTTCCACATGGGTACGCGCTTATCAGGGCCGTTAGGAAGAGGTTGGCTGTCAGGACCCTTTCCAAATATTACTTTTAAATCTTTGACCATATCAAATACTTCAGCACCAGTACGGATGACAGGCTTCCCCCGGGGTTCTGCCTTGCCATTGAAATGCTTGCCTTTTTTCTTTAAGGGATGCTTGGGCAGAAGAAAACGACGATTGTACGGGTACACATTCTTCCTACATTTGTCCAGATATATACTTTTTGTCTGATCCAAACAGTGCGCGCATGCATTGTATCCCTTGTTTGACTCTCCTGAAATGTTACTAAGAGCAGGCCAATCATTGATGGTTACGAAAAGCAAAGCTCGAAGGTCAAATTCCTCTTGTTTGTGCTCGTCCCACACACGTACACCTGGTTCGGCCCACAGCTGTGAAAGTTCGGCAACTAATGGCCTTAGGTACACATCAATATCGTTGACGGGTTGCTTTGGACCTTGGATAAGCACTGGCATCATAATGAACTTCCACTTCATGCACAACCAAGGAGGAAGGTTGTAGATACACAGAGTAACGGGCCAGGCGCTGTGACTGCAACTCTGCTCCCCAAAAGGATTCATGCCATATGTACTCAGACCTAACCATAAGTTCCTTGCATCAGCTGCAAATCTCGGGAACTCTCTCTCAATTTTTCTCCACTGCCGACCATCAGCGGTGTGCCTCAACTTATCGTCTTTCATACGATCTTCCATGTGCCATCGCAACAACTTCTCATGATCTTTATTTCTGAACAGACGTTTCAACCGTGGTATTATAGGAGCATACCACATCACCTTGTCAGGAACCCTCTTCCTGGGTGGCTCGCCCTCAATATCACCAGGGTCATCTTTTCTGATCTTATACCGCAATGCAGTGCATACCGGGCATTTATCCATATTCTCATACTTCTCACCGCGGTAGAGGATGCAGTCATTAGGGCATGCATGTATCTTCTGCACGTCTAATCCTAGAGGGCAGACAAGATTCTTTGCTTCTGACGTGCTTGTGGGCAATTCGTTCTTTCTTGGAAGCATCTTCTTCATCAGTACCAGCAACTTTTCGAATGACGAGTCAGTCACACCGGTCTCTGCCTTCCACTTCAGCAATTCCAGTGTGCTACCCAGCTTCTTCTGGCCATCTTCACAAGTTGGGTACAATTTGTTGTGGTCCTGTAACATCTGCTCGAACTACAACCTCTCCTTTTCTGTGTCGCAACCTCGCCGTGCATCAGAAATGACCCGGCCAAGATCATCAGCGGGCTCATCTAGTTCCCGTTCTTCATCCTGATCTTCTTCTTCATTGTCTTCCATTGCGGTATCAGCATACTCAGGGAACATAGATCGGTAGTTGTCATCATCGTTCTCTTCTTCTTCATCGTCGTCTTCCATCATAACCCCTCTTTCTTCGTGCTTGGTCCAAACATTATAGCCCGACATAAAACCGGACCGAAGGAAATGGCTCTGAATGACTCTTGAGGAAGTGTAATCCTTCTCATTCCGACATTCAACCCATGGACAAAACATATAGCCACCACCATGCTTGTTCGCATCGGCTGCATCTCGAAAAGAATGCACGCCTTCTCTGTAAGCGGCTGTGCGTCGATCACCGTACATCCATGGATGGCTCATCTGTGTTATACGACAGTATATCAAATACAATCACGATCCTAAAAATTAGTACCGCACGGTCTAAACGAGGAAATATAGTTGCCAACCTTTTAGAATAACTAGAAATAAAGAGGAAGAGGTTTAAGCATGGCTCAGGCATCTCATATCGTAGTTGTGTTCGGTGAACTAAAGCAGCATCGCTCTAACACACATTTCAACAAACACCTCTAGTGCATCAAAATAAGTGGAGAGCTAGCACCCACCCACAATCCTCCATCCAAGAAAAATGCAAGGAAGAGGGGAGAGGGGGGTTGTGCTATATATAGGCAGAGGACTTTAGTCCCGGTTTGAGACACAAACCGGGACTAAAGGAGGCGCACATGTGTGCTGCCCACCGCGTAGCCCTTTAGTCCCGGTTTGGGACACGAACCGGGACTAAAGGCTCCTTACGGGCCGGGACAAAAGCCTCGAGGGAGGCATTGAGAATTGGGGCGACGTGGCCGGGCCTTTAGTCCTGGCCCAGAGGCAGGCCGGGACTAAAGGGTCCCGGCCAAAGGCCCGTTTTCTACTAGTGTCATCTTGCAGCTACGTAAGCCTTATTATATCATTTAGGAGAGAACTTAGCTAACTATAGGTCATTTTTATTAAATAGGTCATTTTGGAGCTAACTAAGCTAATTATGTCATTTCGTAGGATAATTAGCCAATTTAGCCTTTCTTGGAGCTAACTAAGCTAATTATGTCATTTAGATGGAAGTCTAGCTATTTTTTATTGAAACACTAGAAATAACATACCATTATTGTCATCACAGCGGTGAAGCACGGTGGCTCTGGCTTGTTTCACATGGATAAGGCTGCCCTCGAGAAGGCTCGACTGTAGAAGGGTCGTGCGATGCGTTTCGGGAGATATTCTGCACCAAACATCGTTTGTAATGTGTAGTTAGCATGAGGACACTCTTAACATCACTGCACTGAAATGAAATTCACCGTCCCCGCCATGTTAATGACTGGCATCGGCGGAGGGACTAGGCCGTTCTTCTCGCACATAGACTGTACATTTGGTTTCGACAAGTAAAACTTTTTATTTATTAATGAAACGAACATTCAAATGCAAGATTTGAAATAACATGAAGAAGAAACTTACCACGAAGAGCTCGTATATGGCCCTGTTAGACGCATCATTCTGTGCCCTCTCCGCCTCCACCAATGCAGTCATCCTCTCCTCCAGCTCCCTAATTTCCTTATCCTTCTCCGCCATAGCCGCCTGCATTGCCTCTCTCTCTTTCTGAATAGCAGCCTGCAACACAACTCATTGTTAGCAATGTAATCATATTGGTCCCAACGCACAACATAGTCCCAATGCGGAAAGATAGTTGAGTCCATTAAACTAACCTCAATGGCAAGCTCGACTAGCCGTGGACGACGTGTTATCTCCGGACAACAGCTCGTTTGGCGTGCCTTTATCTACCGGAGAGTGCTAGGACAACGTATAAGACCGTCTCCAATGGCGATCGAGCCATGGGGCCTCCCGTTGCTAGCTATCATCACCAGCTCTGGATAAATAGGCCCCTCATTCGGGTTAAAGTCCTCCCCTTTCCTCGCCTTCCCGTGATCTCTGTACTTCACGAGCTTGTGGTGGGAAGAGATGTTGGTGAAGTTTTCTGGATGCTCGAGGTCAGACTCAGAGAATGCCTTGACCTTCTTGTACGAGGCAGTATGGGCCATCGCATACAGGTCGTACATCTATGGCGCCTCCGTCTTATTGTGACATGCCTAAAAGAGAGAGAGAGGAAAATTGTATTAGTAAAGGGCTCATGATAGCATTAAGAATGAATTGCATGAGGCATGAAGCAAACCACATACCCAATTCTCGCCAAATTGGATTAAGTTGACGCTCCCTTGATGGTGTGGCACGCCAACCATTTTTCCACGCCTCTCCTTGGCGTTGTTGTGGCTGGCCTCCCATATTTCGGAGCACCACTGATCCACCAAGGCCTCCCAACAATCCATCTTATCCACACACCATCTCGGGGGCACCTAAGTTAATAAAGAGAAATTTGAGCGCGTAAGAACCAAATCAAGGAAACTAACTACAAAGCCTTAATAATATGTAATTACCTTCATATAATGCTCCTTCTCCATCTTAGCATCACGGCACTTCGCCTTGTCAATCCTAATACGCCGCGTGGCATAGTAGTCTCAAACAGCCTGCACCCGAGCCTCGTGCCGAAAGTTTTGAAGTAGGCGGCGACATTCGGTTTCGATAACCTTTTCCGCGTCCTCCTCGTATCCCTCCTCACACCTATAGTAGGTCTGCAAACGAGACAACACCGATTAGTACAATAAATAGCTATGGTTGATTTATAATTGTGTGTAGGAGAAATTACCCAGAACTTTCGGATCACCATGTCCGCCCTCGTGTCGCACAAAACACCGTCGATCTCCACCCTCGGCGGGGCCGGGGCACCCAAGTAGTGCTCCCACGTCATTCCTACCTCTCGCTCCTGACCGGGCAACGTAACAAACCCTGGGAATTTTTACGACAAAGAACACCAAGGACGATGTTGGGCTTGCGGACACCCTTGGCAACAATCCAACCCCTATAGTATGACAAATTAAAGCCAAAACATTAGATATTTTAGAAAACGCGAAGGCAAAAGGTTAAATAAGAGTAAATTAACTTACTTGTCCCCATTTGGCCTAATCGACCACCTCTGCTCGGGGGTCGCTTACACGAGCGGGAGCACCGAACTACCACGCTGGTAGACGGTAGCCCCCTCACCCAGCTCCTCGTCGCTACCAGCATCCCACTGGGTCTCTTGGGACATACCTTCATCCCTGCTTTGCTCCGGAGTCGCCTGAAAGGAAGCCTCTGGGACACGAGTCTCGTGGGTCGAAGGCTCATCGACCTGAGGTTCGTCGACCCAAGGCTCGTGAACCAGAGACCGTGTAGCCTCCACCTCAGACGAATCCACCCTAGAAGTCATGTGCTCAGGTGAATCAGCTTGGGGTGGTGGCGGACACCGTGTAGCCGCCACCTCAGAAGGCGTGGCAGCCACCGCCCTACCTCTCCCGCGGCCACGTGTACCTTTAGTACAACATAAATACCAACATGAGTAATAAAATGTATATAAATACCAATATGCATACAACATGAGTACAACATAAATACCAACATGAATACAACGTGTACCTTTAGTGCCTCTCGGCTTCGCGGGGGGTCGACCTCCTCTCACGGGGGGCGCTCCTTGCATAGTAGAGAGCAACACTCTGTGAAGAGGCGAGGCAGGAATGGAAGTACCCATCCCATCACCCGCCGACGAAGAAGGAGCCGCGGAGTGCTTTCGACCCTTTCCCACCATCTTTCAACACCTGTCATGACAAAGAGTAAATGAAATTAGTACAACATAAATACCAACAGGAGTAATAAAATGTATATAATTTAAGTGTATCATCGTCATAAATACCAACATGACTAATAAAAATTGAATACCTAACATGAACTCATAATTTATATATAGTATAATAGTTGAATACCTGACATGAACTAATAACAATCGTGCTCGTCTATATATGATTCAGGGTCAATAAATGCATCATGATCATCACTATCATCAATAAATGCATCATCATCATCACTATCACGAAGAACATGTGGAAGGCCACCAATATGTAATCGGTCAAGAAGTGACAGGTCATCCGCAACAGTAACCTCTTCTTCTTCCAGCTCTTCCTGTTCGGGCTCAGGGGTTAAGACAGATTCACTATCGCTGTCTACTTCAATGTTCTGGGGTGAAGTAGAGCGGTTCTTGAAACGTTTCTTGGACATACGTGTTTCTTGGAAGAATTCTCCTTCATATGTGTCTGGGTTAATGTGATGTTCGTAATCCTGTTCATTGAGGGTAGGTGGTCTAAAATTTGGTGGCACTTCATGAACGACATCCCAACCTTTGAGATTTGGATCAGTTTGGCAGGCCCATGGTAGATAGAAAACTTGTGTCGCCTGTTGAGCCGTAATATAGACATCGGGAACATCTAAGTGGGTGTTTTGGTTTATTTCGACTAGTCCTATATGTTCGTGAGACCTTCTAGTCTCCCTCGGCTCAAACCAATAACATTTGAAGACTGCGACGGTCGGTGGGGTTTCACCATAGAATAGAAGAAATTGCTTCGACTCTTCCATAATACTTGTTGTCTCCTTCGCCGATGGCAGAGACAGAACAATTTGTAGTCTTTAGGTCGGGCATAGATAGCTCTATGCCAAAGGTACCAAAGTGATACCCGTTGATGTTGTATTTGTCAAATGAACGGACCTTATAGTCAAAACCATTAGCGACTTGTCTCAACTCAGCGTCCATAGACTCTGCATCAACCTACAAGTTTAATACGAAAGAATGGATGCATTAGCCGCAAATTAGACCAAGAAATCAAATGGGCCCTTAATGGTAATTAATTACCCTTTGTTTGAACCAAGAGATGAAACCGAGATAGTCGCCTCCATGCTTTGCGAGAAGCTCATACTCTTCGACGGAATCCTTTTCAATGACCGCTCCATCCGAGAATTCGGCGACGTATCGACTATATCAAATATCCGGGAATAAGAGTAGTTCAAAGCAATTAGAAGTTGCGGAACAATAAATTACCGAGAACTTACTCGATGTACGGCCGCACTTCTATTAGGTTGGTGAAGATATCCAATAAAATGGTCTTCCATTCTTCGACATCCAACGATTTCCCTTTCGAAGCACCGGATGGTGCGAGCTTACCTTTGAATAGGCTGAGGTTGGATCGTACTTTTTTTCAATCGCCATCATTGTACCGAGGCTTCGAGTTATGGAAATGATGATTTTTGGCTTCGTAGTGTGCTGTCACGAAGTTTGCCGCCTCCTCGGTAATGAATGCCTCGGCCATCGATGCTTCAATTCTACGTTTATTTTTACACTTAGCTCGAAGCGTCTTCTGCATCCTCTCAGTTGAGTAGCACCATCGATTTTGAACAGCCCCCCCCCATTCTTCCCTCGGTCGGGAGATGCAAAATCAAATGTTGCATTGGATTAAAGAAGCCCGGTGGAAAGATCTTTTCTAATTTGTAGATCAACTCCATTGCCAACTCTTCCATTTCATCTAGCACGTCAGACGATAGTTCTTTCGCACAAAGAGAACGGAAGAAATAGCTCAGCTGTGCCAGTACTAGCCATTCATCCTCAGGGACAAAGCCACGCAACATCACCGGCATTACCCGCTCAATCCATATGTGCCAATCTTGACTCTTGAGCCCAAATATTTTCAATTTCTCAACACTCGCTCCCCTCTTTAGATTCACAGCATACCCATCGGGGAACATCAACCGCATTTTCACCCACAATACAATAGCATTTCCCTCATAGGTGGCCTTTCAAGATTGAACCATGCCTTTGGCTTCGCTATGCTTTGCTTTCCTTTCCGTTGTCGCAAGTTTTGCAATGGTCTATCACATAGAGCCTCCAGGCCGATTGTAGCCTTAGGATTATCTTTTGACTTCCCCTCTATGCCGAACAATGTACCAAAAATGGCCTCCGCAATATTCTTTTCAGTGTGCATTACGTCAATGTTGTGTGGGCAAAGGAGGTCTTTGAAGTAAGACAGATCCCATAAGCATGACTTGTGAGTCCTGGCGTGTTCTGTATTATATCCTTTGAAGTATCCTGGACGCAAAGGATCAGGCTCGAGAGCATTTAACTCATCAAGGGTCTGTTGGCCTGTCAACGCAGCTGGTGCATTGTTTTTGACAACTCTACCTTTGATGAAATTCTTCTTGTTTTTTCTGAACTTATGGTCAGGATCCAAGAATTGTCTATGCATGTCGAAGCAAGAATACTTGCGACCAGCCTGCAACCAACGGAACTGAAGAGCTGCCTTGCATGTGGTGCACGGGAACCTTCCATGCACACACCAGCCTGCGAATAGCGCAAACGCCGGATAATCATGCGTCGAGTACATGTACCACACATGCATTTTGAAATTTGTTTTGGTAGCCGCATCGTAGGTCTTGATCCCATTATCCGAGGCTTCTTGGAACTCATCCTTAAGCGGATGCATGTACACATTCATATTCTTCCCTGGATAGTTGGGCCCTGGAATTATCAACGTCAGGAAAATGTTCTTTCTTTTCATAATCTCTCCGGGTGGCAAATTTAGTGGAATGACAAATACAGGCCAACAACTGTATTATGCTGCCGTCATACTATACACATTGAACCCATCCGTGTTGATGGCAACTCTAGATTGCCTTGGGTCTTCCGATTTATCCTTATGTAATGCATCGAAGTGCCTCCATGCAAAACCATGTGAAGTGTGTACTAGCATCTTGTTCCCATCCGCATCTAGTTCGGTTCTTTTGCCCAATTTGTGCCATTTCATCTGTCTGGCCGTCTCTTCGACCATGAAAAGACGTTGAAGTATTGGTATGATTGGCAAATACCGAAGAACACTAATGGGGATTTTGGTCTGATTCTTCTCACCCATGTCGTTGTCTACCACAATATACCTGGAAGAATTGCAAATGGGGCAATATTTCAAGGCCTCATACTCAAGCCTAAATAAGGCACATCCATTCTCACAGGCATGTATCTTCTCATAGGGCATCTTAAGTACACGGAGTATTTTCTCTGACTGGTACAGGTTTGCAGGTAGTACATCGCCTTTGGGTAGAAAGCGTCCAAATATCGTCATCATCGCGTCGTAGCATTCTTTGCCTAGGTTGAATTGAGCCTTCAGAGCCATTACTTGCGCGATGGCATCCAGGTGACAAAGCTCAGTCTGCTTGTGGAGAGGACGTTTTGAAGACTCCAACATTTCATAGAAGGCCTTTGTAGATTCCTCCATCTCATCGTCCGAATCCCGAGCATCATCAAAGTCTTGCACCATGTCTTCAATCCTGGTACCATGCTCGTCGGTGCGACGACGAATCACCTCAGGTCTGGCACGTTGGTCAGACTCACCATGAAAAGTCCACACCGTATAATTAGGCGTAAAACCCCACTTCTACCGGTGTTTACCCATTTCAAACTCTGTCTGCTTTTTCCCGTTGTCGTAGTTGGGACAGGGGCACCATGTTTTTTGCTCGCCATTTGCAAATGCGGCTCTCAAAAACCCCCTGGTTTTTGTTAACCATTCATGGGTCATGTCTTTCTGACTAGGGTGACCAGTGTACATCCAAGCACGATCACTCAGGTTGCCTAGCTACCTATCGGGGCACAAGAAATAAATATATAATTCATCATCTATATTGATACGCTAATCAAGTTTGTCATTTTTATTACGTCCATGCAACCTACACGCTAATAGGTAAAGATAGGTCCTAATCCCACCCGAGTATGTGTAGACTGGGTTCGTTTTCCCATGCTCTGCTCCAGATGTGATGCAGAATTTCGCAGCACCTCCCCGTTGTTCTCCTGATACACGTCTCAGCAATAAGCAGAGAGGATGTGTACCCGGAAAACAACAGGGGAGGCATTGACGAAATTCGCAGCGGATCTGGAGCACAACATACGGGAAAACAAACCCAATCTACACATACTCGGGCTGTCCATGGATAATGTTGGACAATTCGAAAGGATGGCGGTTATAAATATTCAACGAAATGCATATTTATAGATGTCGCCCTTTCGAACGGGAGACGCATACTGGTCATGCATGCTCATGATTGAATAAACCTATAGCTAGCAAGTTTCATCGGCACGAAGACCGGGACAGAGCAGATTAAGGGGGTAGGAGGAGAAGTCATTTGTGCTCACCAACAAACGCAAGGGCGGAGCTCGTCCAACGCACGTGGAGGTCGTCGAACAACTGCACATTGAAATTCACACGATCAACACAAATACGATGTTTTTATAATTAACATAATCAGAAAATATGTCAGCTAACTCATAATTTACAAAACTATGACCTCGTGGGCCTCTGGAAGGCCGAAAAACACCTTCTCGTTCAAAAGAAGGCAGAAGAGGTGTCGGGGGTCGGGGCTTAGTGGCGTCGGGAGTCAGTGCCGTCGAGGGTCGGTGGTGTCAGGTGTCGGTGGCATCGGGGGTCGGGGGGTTACTGCCGTCGGTTGTGGGGGGTCAGTGGCGTCGGGGTCCAGGGTCAGTTACGTCGGGTATCAGTGGCGTCGGGGGTCGGGGGTTGGTGGCATCGAGCGTCGGGGGTCGGGAGTCTTGGGCCGAGCGTCTGGGTCGGGGGTCAGTGGTGTCGGGGGTCGAGGGTTAGTGGTGTCGGGGGTCAGTGGCGTCGGGGGTCAGGGGTCGGGGGTCAGTGGCGTTGGGGGTCGATCGTCGGGGGTCAGTGGCATCGGGCGTCAGGGGTCGGGGGTCGAGGGTCAGTTTCGGGGTGCCGGGGTTCCCTTTTCCTCTTCTTTCTTCTTCTCCGCTCTCCTCTTTTTCTTCTTCTTCTTCTTTTCTTCGTCTTCTTCTTCTTATTCTTCTTCTTCTTCTTCTTCTTCTTCTTCTTCTTCTTCTTCTTTTTTTCTCTCCTCCTACTCCCCCTCCTCTTTTTCTCCTCCTATTCTTTTTCTTCTTCTTCTTCTTCTTCTTCATCATCTTCTTATTCTTCTTCTTTCTCCTCCTCTTCCTCCTCCTCCTCCTCCTCCTCTTCTTCTTCTTCTTCTTCTTCTTTCTCCTCCTCCTCCTCCTCCTCCTCTTCTTCTTCTTCTTCTTCTTCTCCTTCTTCTTTTCGTTCTTGTTCTAATTATTTTCTTCTTTTCCTTTTTTCTTTATAATTTTTTCCCTTCTTCTTTTCCTCTTTTTTCTTCTAACCTAACTAACTAACCTAATTAGCCTAATAATCTAACCAAATAAACTAACTAAATTACCCTATATATAATAAAAAACTAAGCTAATAAACTAACTAAAGTAATTAAATTTTTTAAAAATAAAAAGAAGAAGAACTCACCGCGGTGGACGACGACATGGGACGGCGGCGGCGGCGGTGGACGATGGCAGGGAGCTCGCCGCGGGGGTGGGTCGCCGCGGGGGTGGGTTGCCGCGGGGAGGGGCTCGCCGCGAGGGGGGGCTCGCCGTGGGGAGGGGCTCGCCGCGAGGGGGGGCTCGCCACGGGGAGGGGTTTGCCGCGGGGAGGGGGTCGCCGTGGAGAGAGATAGTGAGCGAGTGGCCGGGGGGAGAGAGAGACAGTGAGGACGAGGGGGTTAACGGCCGTTATAGAGCAGCCCCTTTGTCGTCCGCCCCCCGACGACAAATGGCCCCACGGCAGACGGCAAAGGCCCGCGGACTGCAAAGGACCCCGGATTTCGGACATGGCAGGCATGGGACCCACCCATCCTCTTTGCCGTCAGCCCTGGGTCTCTTTATCGTCCACTGGCAGACGGCAAAGGGCCGACACATGGCAAATAGTATTTTTGCCATGTGTCAGTCCTTTGCCGTCTGCCTTGTGTCAACTGATGGCAAAGAGGTTCTTTGCCGTCAGCCAACAGACGGCAAAGTTCTGGCTGACGACAAAGAACTGGATTCCAGTAGTGATTGTACGGTTATGTTGTCATGCCATTGTTGTATCTAGGCATATTGAGTATGTCATGCGTACGTGTGATGTGTTGTGATATGTATGGGGTTCGACACCAAGTTGTGCACCTTTAGTAGTACTCTTTATAGAGAAATGCCCCTTTGTGACTCCACTCAGCCTTGGTAGCTTGCTACTGCTCCGAGCACATTGGTTGACCCGCATGTATCCTTCTTAGTTGATGTGTTTGTCCCTTCGGGGAAATGTATCGCAGTGTAATGGAGTCCTTGTTGCTTGCTACGACTTGTCTACACACGCTGATGACCGACACCTGCATTGTGGGGTTATGTATGCATGTCTCTGTACGGATGTTCCACTTGGTTTTATAACTAGTTATGTCGACGCACGTCCTTTTACATTGGAATGCTCGCGATACATTGCGTACGTAAGTCAAAAGACGCAAAAGGTCCCGGCCAAGGTAAGGTGGCAGCCGTGGGTTAACCGTGCGTGAGACCGCAAAGTAATGTTGTGTGTTACAGGCTGGATTCCTATGGCTTAGGATCGGGGTCCCGACATTTTGTATCTTTTTTGACAATTTTATTGCGTCACCGTTTCTGATTAATACGTCGCACACAGTTTCGTCGAAGGTTCTCTGATTGTAGTGTCACGTTAGCAGGATCTTGCAGTAGTGGTTTTACCCCCCAAGTTTTGATGAACAAATTTATTATGATGATAGCATGCCCCCTATTTATGATGATTATACTGATGAAAGTTGGGTTGGAAGAGTGTCAACTTTAGTTACTAACGACCCCACTATTTTCACGGGTTTTGAATCTTTTCATAATGATAAAAGTGAATTTGGAAAGGTCATGGCTTTATTTAGTGATGAGTCCACTATTTTCGGAGATGCTTCAATTGACTATGACAATAAAATTGCTAATTGTGATGATTATGGTGATGAAATGCATGTTATAAAGAGTAATAAAAAACTTGAAACTAGTCATCATGATTTTAATTTTCAATTGGATTATGCCACTCAAGTATCAGATGATAGTTATTTTGTTGAGTTTGCTCCCACTATTATGAATGAGAAGAAATTTCCTTATGGGGAGAGTAATAAATTTTCCGTGCATGTGCATCATGAAAAAGAATACTTTATGTGATAGTTATATTGTTAAATTCCTTCATGATTCCATTGAAAATTATTATTAGTGAGGAACATATGCTTGTAGGAATTGCAACAATATCAAGTTTCCTCTCTATGTGTTCAAACTTTTGAAGTTATGCTCGTTTTTCCTTCCTATGCAAGTTAATTCCTGCTACCATGAATTGCTTGCATGCAAAATCCCTATGCATAGGAAGTAGGTTAGATTTAAATGTGCTTTTCATGTGATTCATGATGCTCTTTTGCACGTTTCAATTACTATTCCTATTTGAGCATCATTGGAATCATCATGCCTAGCTAAAAGGCATTAAAGAAACGCGCTTGTTGGGATACAACCCAATAGTTTGGCCTTCTGTTTTTGTGTGCTCACATGATTAAGCTAGCATATTACTCATGCTTTGTAACTTTTATTTCAATAAGGTGCCACTAAAGCCTTTGTCATAGTATGGATACTTGCTTGTTTGATTATGTGCAAAAACAGAAACTTTTAGGTCGAGTGCAGAATTTCTCTGATTTTACCGGGCATTTAGAAAACACTAAAATGTTTACGCTTTTTTCATATACAAATTCTCTACATTGTACTAATTTTTTCAGAATTTTTAGAGTCAGGGAAGTATGGTGTTCATTCAGATCTTCACACACTGTTCTATTTTGCACGCATTGTTTGCTTGTTTCAGTGTTTACGTAGCTTGTATTTAGTTATATAAATTATGGAAATGATAAAATTAAGTAGGTCTATGTGATAATAATTATGAATCTTGTCTTGACAGTACCTAAGTGAATGATCTATCTTTACGACACTAACCCATCTCATGAAGTTTAGTCAAGTTCTGTGTGATTGAAGTTTTCAAGTTTTGGGTGAGATATCGATATATGGAGAATAAGGAGAAGCAAGAACATAAGCTTAGGGATGCAAGAGGCACCCCAAGGTAATATTCAAGGAAGAGTCAAGAATCTAAGTTCGGGGATGCCCTGAAAGGCATCCCCTCTTTTGTCCCTGAAAGGCATCCCCTCTTTTGTCCTCAACACTATCGTTATATCTTACTTCGAGCTATATTTTTATTCATCACATAATATGTGTTTTGAGTGTAGCATCATCTTATTTTGTTGTTCTCTATTATATATTAGTTATAATATTGTTTTTCGATAAAAAATTTCAAGAATTGCCTTTAGAATGCTTGAATTGCATGTGTGATGTGTGATGTACAAAAGAAGAAATGTTTGCTGTAATGTTTTAATTCTCAGATTTTACTGGAACTTGGTAAGTTTCTGAAATTTTCACATGTTGCTTGCATACAAATTATGAATCATTTCCCAAATTTTCTGAAATTTTGGAGGTACATAAGTAGGCTATTTAAATACATTGCTACACATTGTTCTGTTTGGACAGATCGGTGGCATACTTTTGTTATCTACTTACCCTAGAGTTGTGATGGCTTATATTAGTGGATATAAATTGTGGAAATGATAGTATACAGTACCTAATATTTTAAAATTATTATGCAACTTTTCTTGGCAGTACGTGAAGTGTTGATTTATTCCTATGTGTACTAACCTGTCTAACGAGTTCTTTTCGAGTTGTTGTGGATGGAGTTCTCAAGGCTTAGGTGAAACCGGGATATGAGAGGATGGAACGAGATACAAAAGTGAAAGCTTGGCGTTGCCCAAGGCACAACAATTAAATATCACAAGAAGTATCTGATACGTATCCAACGTATCTATAACTTTTTATTATTCCATGTTGTTATGTTACCATTCTTGGATGTTTTACAATCATTTTATAGCAACTTTATATAATTTTTTGGGACTAACCTATTGACATAGTGCCTAGTGCCAGTTGCTGTTTTTGCTTGTTTTTCACTTCGCGTGAAATCGATACCAAACGAAGTCCAAACAGAACAAAACTGTTTGGATAATTTTTCTGGGCTAGAAGACACAGGATGTGCCAAAGAAGTGCCAGAGGGGGGCTCTGAGCGGAGCACCACCCACATGGGCGCGCCAGGGAGACCAGTTGCGCCCGGGTGGGTGGTGCCCTCCTCGGTGGCCTCCTGCATCACCTCTTGGCCCTATAAATCCCCCAATATTCCAGAAACCCGAAGGGAGTCGACAAAAATTAAATTCAGCCGCCGCAAGTTCCAGAACCATGAGATCCAATCTAGAGCCCTATTCCAGCACTCCGCGGGAGGGGAACACGATCACGGAGGGGTCCATCATCCTCATTGGTGCCTGTCGGATGATGCTTGAGTAATTCATATCATACCTACGGGTCCGTAGGCAGTAACTAGATGGCTTCTTCTCTCTATGTATCTCAATACAACGGTCTCTTGGAGATCAATTTGATGCAATGTTCTTGTCAGGTGTGTTTGTTGGGATCCGATGAACATTGAGTTTATGATCAGATTTTGCCTTGAATTTTATATCCAATCTTGATTATTATACCCTAGTATTTCTTCTCCGACATTTGGGTTTTATTTGGCCAACTTGTTGTATTTATCTTGCAATGTGAAGAGGTGCTTTGTGATGGGTTCGATCTTGCGGTGTCCTTTCCCAGTGACAGAAGGGGCAGCAAGACACGCAAGTATCGTTGCTATTACGAATAAAAAGATGGGGTCTATTCCTACATGAATAGATCTTGTCTACATCATGTCATCGTTCTTTTTGCATTGCTCTTATTTTCCATGAACTTAATACACTAGATGCATGCTAGATAGCGATTGATGTGTGGAGTAATAATAGTAGATGTAGGCAAGAGTCAGTCTACTAATCTTGGACGTGATGCCTATGTACATGATCATTATCTTGGATATCGTCATAAATAATTGTTGTTCTATCAATTCCCCAACAGTAATTTGTTCACATACCGTTGCTATTTTCTTGAGAGAAGCCACTAGTGAAATCTACGCCCCCCTGGTCTATTTCATCATCATATACTTTGAGATCCATATTCCTATTTAACTTTTTCTTTATTAGCAACTTTTATTTTCAGATCTATATTATCAAAAAGACAAAAATACCTTTCCGCACCTTTTTTACTTCTTTTATTTTGTGTTTTTGAGAAATCTATTTATCCAAACTATCTATCTTTTTACCCTTGAGGGATTGACAACCCCCCTCTTACGTCGGGTTGCAAGTGTTTGTTATTTGTGTGCAGACATCGTCTACATAGTGTTGGGTGATTCTCCTACTGGTTCCATAACCTTGGTGTCATCACTGAGGGAAATACCTACCCTTGTTGTGCTGCATCATCCCTTCCTCTTTGGGGAAAATACCGACGTAATTCAAGCGACATCAAAAGGAATTTCTAGCGCTATTGCCGGTGAGACATCATCAACATTATCAGGTTCCTAATCACAAACCTCATCTCCTTGCAGTTTACATTATTTGCCTTTTGCATCTCATTTTTTTCTCCCCCACTTCACAAGACTTTGTCGTTTTCTCATAGATCTGTCCTTGAGTGCATAGTCATGATAACCTAGGAGAACACAAAGTTGTGTGACTTTTCTAGCACCAACAATAATGATTTTATTGACACTCCGATTGTTCCGCCCACCGTTGGTGTAGAGTCTTATGATATTAATACCGCTTTGTTGAATGTTGTTATGAAGGTGATATTTTCTGGCACTCCTAATGTGGATGTTGCATCCCATCGATACACATTTGTTGAATTATGTGATATGCAAAAGAAAAAATATGTGGAAAATGATATTGTGAAGTTGAAATTATTTCCGTTTTCTTTGCATGATCGTGCTAAATTTGGTTCTCATCTTTGCCTCGCAATAGTATTGATTCTTGGAATAAGTGCAAAGATGCTTTTATCACTAAGTATTTTCTGCCTGCAAAAATTATTTTTCTTAGAACTCAAGTCATGAATTTTAAGCAACTTGAGACTGAACATGTTGCGCAATCTTGGGAAAGAATGAAATTGATGCCGCGGAATTGCCCAACTCATGTGTTAAATCTTTGGATGATCATACAATTTTTTATGCGGGATAGAATTTTATTTCTAGAAATCTTTTAGATTCCTCCGCGAGTAGTACTTTTATGGATATTACTTTGGGTGAAGCTACTAAGTTGCTAGATGATATTATGGCAAATTATTCACAATGGCATACTTAAAGGGCACTTACTAGTAAAAAAGGTTAATTCGGTAGAAGAAATTAGTACGATGAATGAAAAAGTTGATGCTCTTTTGAAATTGGTTGTAAATAAAAATGCTCCTATTGATCTTAATGATGTGCCTTTGTCTACTTTGATTGAGCAAAATAGTGATGCCATAGATGTGATTATCTCGCGAAACAATTTCAACAACAATGCTTATAGAGGAAATTTCAATCCTAGGCCTTTTCTTGGAAATTCCTCTAATAATTATGGTAATTCCTATGGTAATTCCTCTTATAGTAATAATAGGAACCCCTATGATCTTGAGAATAATATAAAAGAATCTGTCAATACTCAAAAAGTTTTCAACACTACGATGGAAGAAAAGTTCAGTAAGATTGATGATATGGCTAGAAGTATTGATAGAATTTCCAATGATGTGGAGAATATCAAGTTGAAATTTTTTGTGCCTAAAGTAGAGGAATCAATTAAAGTTTTATATTTTTATATGGATGAAAGTAAGAAAATAACCACTATGGTTAGAGCTAAAACAACATTTTAAGAGTGTTTTCTAGTGATTGCTTTCAAAAAAAGATGAAGATCTTAAAATGATTGGTTTTTATTCTATTGATTCCTTGTTTAGTAATGTTAAGATTGAATAAAAGGGGACTGTATATGAGTCAACTTTAGCTAAAAGGCGTCCCGATAGTTTGGAGGGTGAAAATGTCGTTCAAAATTTTGATAAAATAGTGTTTGGAAAGGTTAAGACTTTAACTAGTGATGTGCCCACTATTTTGGATTACAAGGACCTTAATTATTATAGTTTCTCCTTAATTGAATGTATTTCTTTGCTGCAATCCATGATAAATTCACCTCATTCCTATGAACAAAATAAAGCTTTTACTAAACATATTGTTGATGCTATGATGAAGCTTTTGAAGACAAGTTGGAATTAGAAGTTTCTATCCTAGAAAATTGCATGATGAAGGGTAACCTACTATCAAAATCAATAGTAAAAATTATAAGTGCAATGCTTTATGTGATTTGGGTGCCAGTGTTTCCACAATTCCTAAGTCTCTTTGTATTGTGCTTGGTCTTACCAATATCGAAGAATGTTCTCTTAATTTGCACTTGGCGGATTCTACTATTAAAAAGCGTTTGGGAAGAATTAATGATGTTCTATTATTGCAAATATGAATTATGTGCCCATAGACTCTATTGTCCTTGATATTGATTGGCATCCGTCTTGTCCCATTATACTTGGTAGACCGTTTTTACTTATTATAGGTGTCGTGATTGACATGAAAGAAGGGAATATTAAATTTCAGTTTCCACTAACAAAGGGTATGGAACACGTCCCTATAACCAATATTAAATTTCCATATGAATCTATAATGAGGGCAATAGATGGACCATCCTCCAAGGATGACAATACTTGAAATCTATGCTATATGCCTAGCTAGGGGCGTAAAACGATAGCGCTTGTTGGGAGGCAACCCAATGAATAAATTTATTTTTTCTTTTTATTTTCTGTTTGCACATTTATTCTTCTGTTGTGATTGTGTTTTCATGTTCTATTTATTGTTTGTTCCAAGACCTTTAGGATGATTCATAAGATGAGTCGAAACAATGGTGAATCTAAAACACAAACTTTGTCTCAGGTGCACGAATTTTCATTTTTTTTATTGAAGCGTGATAATGAGCTGAAATGTTAACAAAATGTTGCTCTACAAATTCTTTATGTTTTCATAATGTTTCAGAATTTGTAGAGTTACATAAGTATGGTTATAGTACAGATTACTACATATTGTTCTGTTTAAGACAGATTCTGTTTTCATTGCATTGTGTGCTTGTTTTGATGAATCTATGACTTGCATTGGGTGGTATGTGCCATGGTAAAGTTTTTATACATTTTATATAATGCAATATTATAATATTATGGTTTGAAAGAATAACTTAAGGTAGTAATTTTTGCTTTATTATACTAACGGATCTCACGAGAATTTTGTAAAGTTTTGCGAGATTAAAGTTTTCAAGTTTTGGGGTAGATCACGATGGATGAAGGAATAAGGAGTACAAAAGCCTAAGCTTGGGGATGCTTGCTGAACCCCCAAGACAATATTCAAGAACTATCAAGCAAGTAAGCTTGGGTATGCCCCGAGTGGCATCCCCTCTTTGTTCTAACAACCATCGGTATTCTACTTGAAATTATATTTTTATTCGTCACATATTATGTCTTTTGCTTGGAGAGTCTTGTATGTTATGAGTCTTTGCTTGTTTTGCTTTTTAGTTTTTCATTTGTATCCTTGCTGCACCTATTTGATAGAGCCAAAATATGTTATGATTTGTTAGAATTTCTCTATGTGCATCACTTAAACCTTTTTAGAGCTATGGAATTGCTCTAGTGCTTCACTTATATCTTTTTGAGCACGATGTGCTTTATCAATTTTGAAGAAATCCTCTCATGCTTCACTTAGATTATTTTGAGAGATGAAATTTTTTATGCTCATGATCTTCACCTAGATTATTTGAGCTTGTGAAAAGCAATAGCACTCCCAAAGTGATAAATATTCAAAAGGGATATATTAAAAACTTTCATGAAGATCATTGGACAAATTAAACTTGAATCCTTGTAATAGTTTTGAGATATGATTATAGTCATATGTGAGTCATGTTGATGAGTAATTATGCTTTAGTAAGAATATTGGTGTTAAGGTTTGTGATTCCCTATGCAAGCACGGAAATCAATAGTTATGCAATGAAATTACATATTAATTATGGTGCATTATTTGTTGTTAGTTATGCTCAATGCTTGTATACGTGATTTTTCATTTCTTGGTTGGATGCTTTCCAACCTTTTGCTAGCCTTCACTTGTACTAAGTTGGCATACTACTTATGCATCCCAAATCCTTAAACCTAGTTTTTCCACATGAGTCCACTATACCTACCTATATGCGGTATCTCCTTGCCACTCTAAGCAAACTTGTATGTGCCATCTCTAATTTTCCAAATAAATTCATGTTTTGTCTACCCGTACTAGCTCATGAGGCGGTGAAGGGTGGCTTATATTATTTCCATTCTAGATGTGTTATTCTCAAGATGAGTGTTTATTCACTTGTCATTGCACGAGAGTATGGCACTAATAAGGATGCCCAGTCCCAAAATGAAAAAAATGTTCTCAAATAATAAACTCCTTGGAAAGTGTTGGTATGGACGGTACCCATGGATACAACTAGCTGTGGAATGTGAAAGAATTGGTGGAAAAGGAATAAACTGTATTTTATGTTTGGGAACCACCTATGATGTATCTAGCATGGAAAGTATGGGGAACTCTAAGTCATTTTCGTTGATGGGAAAAGCATACCTCCCAAGATGTTTTATCTCTAAATTTTTCGCTTTGAGTTGTGGCACCGCTACAAATCCCTACTTGCCTCTACGGAGGGCCTTTCTATTTACTTTATGTAATTTTTATTTTGTGTCTCCATTTTTCTTATTAAATGCACCAACTAGGGGGCACTATGATCGTACTTGAGCATTGGGTGTAGCTAATATGCGAGTGTGTTTCATAAATAGATCAATGATTCGGCATGATGGGCTAGGGATAACTTTCTTTAGTGTTGATATTTTCAAAGACATGGTTGCTTGTTGATATGCTTGAGTATTAAAGTATGTCAAAACTAGACTATTGCTTTGAACCTTATAAAGTCCAAATATCCATGATACAAAGAAAATAATATGTGATGAACATGATAAGCAACACTCAACATCAAAATTTCTGTTTTTATCATTTACCTACTCGAGGACGAGCACGAATTAAGCTTGGGGATGCTAATACGTCTCCAATGTATCTATAATTTTTGATTGGTCCATGTTGTTATGTTACATTTTCTTGGATGTTTTACAATCATTTTATAGCAACAATATATCATGTTTTGGGAGTAACCTATTGACATAGTGCCCAATGCGAGTTGTTGTTTTTTGATTATTTTTTACTTCACAGGAAATCAGTACCAAATGGAGTCCAAACGCAGCAAAACCTTTTGGAGAATTTTTCTAGGCCAGAATACACAGGATGGGCCAAAGAAGTACTAGAGGGGGGCTCCGAGGGGAGCACTACCCACATGGGTGTGCTAGGGAGGCTAGGTGCGCTCTGGTGGGTGGTGCCCTCCTCGGTGGCTTCCTACACCGCCTCTTCGCCCTATAAATCCCCCAACATTCCAAAAACCCTAAGGGAGTCGACAAAAAATAGTATCAAGCATCTAAGCTTGGGGATGCTACACATCCCACCTCTCTTAGTCAACAAATATCAGCTAACCTATGTTGAGCCTAAGTTTTTACTCGTCCACATGATATGTCCTATTCTTGCAGTTTATTTTTTTGTTTGTTGTTTGAATAAAAATATCAGAACTGAAAATCTTTATCGAGAGAGAGTTCTCACATGGCTACTTAATTGTTGAACTACTCATTGATCTTCACTTATATCTTTTGAGAGTAGTTTGGATGTTTACTCATGTGCTTCACTTGTACTCGAATAGTAAACTGTGAATGAATTGAATATCATAAATTTGAAATTATCAATGTGCTTTATGCTTAGTAGTATGTTCACATTGGGTTTAGATTGTATCCTAAGTCTAATCTATTTTTATTATCATGTACTTCACTAGTATGTTCACTTGTATCCTAAGTCTAATCTATTGAAGTTGACAATCACAATATTTGTCATACAAGCAATTCATGAATGAGTTGCATAAGAGAGAGAACTTTCACATACAAATATATTATCTTGGACATATTTTATGAATGTGAATACACATTAATTATTTTCAACTATGATCAAATAGTTGAAGTTGTACAAGGAAGATAACATAATTGTTATCATTGGCTATATTTGCATAAAAGTTATATTGTTATGGATCCGCCAATGTGTGGTGCTTGTTTAGTACCTTTTGCTAGCCAAAATTTCGTACTAAGTGGAGATACTAATTTTACATCCAAATCCTTGAGCCAAGTTTCTTCCATGAGATTCCACCATACTACCTATATATGGCATTTCACTATCATTCCAAGTAAATTTGCCTGCCTCTAAAACCTTCAAATAAACATCCGTTTGTGTGCCCATACAACTCATGGAGCGATCGGGCGGTCAACATCTTCCGTGCTAAGCGATTTATTCTCATGATGAGCGTTTATTCACTTGTCATTGCACGAGATAAGCTGGTAAAAAGGATGTATAGTCCGACATAATACAAAAATAAATAAACAAGAACTCCCCCTGGAAAGTTCATTGTTTGGAGGGCACTCGTGGATACAGCTAGCCATAGAATGTGTTTGAATGGTGGAGGGGAGTAAAATTTCTATTATTTTTGGGAACCGCCAATAATGTGATTAGCATGGAATATGTTGGAAAATCTTGCTGTAAGGAAAGGCACACGACCCAAAATTACATATTCATCTCTGTTGAAAACAATGATCTCTAGCACCTCTCCAAATCCATGTTTCCCTCTCTCAAGGGACAATCTATTAACTTCTATGTACTTACTTTTCATGTTGAATCAACTTCTTATTCAAACCTCAATCTATTATTTGGCAAGCATCATGTGGTGGGAATGATCCAAACATATATATCCAGTCAAATATATTTGATCATGATTCATTATTTTTCGATGATTATCGTTGTGTTAATTACGTTGGGATGAAAAACATTAAGCCCGTGTCTTTCTATGTGTTTGATGGATATTGTTTGTTCTAATAATATGATTTGATTACTAGGAATCATAAAAGACTGTATAATAATTGAGTCTGTGGATCTCTTACTCACACTTTATGACGCATTGAACTTGTTTGATGACTAAGAACATAGGTTGTTAAATTTCAAGAGAATGCATTGTTTGAACCATGACACGTGAATTGATCGCTACTCAACCATGATCAGTTTTATGAGAAAAAGTTCTTGGTTATGATGCTAGAAAAGTGACTGGAATTAGGAATGATCAAAACTATTCACTATTCTAGCATTCACACTTTGGAAAATACCTCTTTTAGCATTTACCTACTCGAGGACGAGTAGGAATCAGCCATAGCGTCAAGCAAGCAAGAAAACTGGCAAGTAAATCGAGCAAACAAGTAAACTATAACAACAAATTGTACAAGGAAGATAAATATTTTTGTATTTTTTATTTTTATGAAGAAAGAAAATATAGCAGCAAATAAAAATAAGAACAAGTGAATGATAATTTGTGTTAAGTTCCTTGAGAGTAGGTTGATGATACTCCCCTGTGTGTGCCCTGTTGCCTCGTGGGGCCCTCTTGTGCCTCCTAGACTCCTTTTTCTTCTTGGCACCATATTCTAACCTATAAAAAATCATTATATATACTCGCGTATGTTTTGACCAACACATCGCGAGTTTCTCCTTTGTTCTTGTTTCAAGCTTTTTTCAGACAACTCTAGATCGCCATGATAACATCAAGCTCGTCCAAGGACAAGTTCTACTAGAAGGTCATCAATTCTTACCTCTCGTAGGTGATGAAACACTCTCAAACCATTGAGATGCATAAGGGGCTGCTTCACATATGTGACGTGCAAGGGCCGAAGGTCAGGCTCGTAGCAGTGAAACATGAGATCTTCATGTTCCAAGGGATGGTGGTCCGTGGACTCAACACCAATCACTCCATGATTACGGATGACATTCACAATAATAGGAAGGACATTGATGAAATTGTCGAGACGATCTTCAAGCTCCATGACATGTCCAAGATCTTTAGGCTCGAATTTATGATCTACAAAACCGAAATTGTGAGTATGAATATCATTTCAAGAGGATGAGTATAGCTGCAAATTTCAGTATTCCAGAGACGAGCTCTTCTTTCTTCAACGGGGAACCTATGCTATTGAAGACGGAGAACAAACCTGCTACCTTAACACCACCATCACCCAAGAAGGAGAAGTGATTATATGGGTATGGGCACCACTCTTAACTTGTTCCAAGCTTGGGGGAGAGATAACCCACAAGTGTAGGGGATCATTTGTAGCCTTTTTCGATAAGTAAGAGTGTCAAACCCAACAAGGGGCTAAAGGTAGAATTAATATTCTATCAAGTTCTATCGACCACCAATACAAATCTACGCATGACAATGCTTACTTTACCTACAACAAGTATGAAACTACTTTGCGGGAATAAAAGTAGAAGTACTTAGTAGGTGTAATAAATAGGTTTGCAAGGTAATAGAGAATGTGGAAATAAAAGTTAGGTATGGTTTTAATAAATATTAATTTAGTTAGTTGTTTAGTAGAATGCTTTTTTTGTGTAACGCAGGAGAAAGATTGTTCATATGCAATTGAATATAACATGATAGATACTTATCATATGCAATGAGGGAGAGTCATACACTAACACACATTCCGTACTTGGATCATATGCACTTATGATTGGAACACTAGCAAGCATCCACAACTAGTAAAGATCATTAACATAAAACCCAATCATACAATTAAACATCAAGTCCTCTTTACTCCCATACGCAAACAATCCCCTTAATAGGGTGTAAGCTTATGTCACTCTAGCCACCCACTATAAGCGAATTATGAACATATTGCAAACCCCCCAGCGGGATTCCCTCACCTGTGCGCCTCACAGAGGGCACCTTAGGACAACACCATATCAACATACAAGTCATATCAATAACATGATACCACAATTAACCCATAGCACAAAATAAATATACTCAAACATCATAGGATAGCCACACATCATTGGGTAAAAATATATAGCATTGAGCACCACGTTTAAGTAGAGATTATAGCGGGGAGAATAGGGTTTACACTCCTGGCTAGGGGGGGAGAGTTGGTGGTGACGGTGCAGACCCTCTGTTTGTACCACTTTCATATGATTTGAATTATTTCAATTTGGACCAATTAAAACCTTATGGTGTGCTTGCAATGATTGAATTGATTCCTATTTGCTTGAGTGCTTGTTTGTGTACTAATTCACAAAAATCCTCCTACTCTCAGTACTCTCCTCCTTGATCCAAATGTTTGCCCAACGACCATACCATGTGTATAGGAACTAAAAGTATTCTGTACAAAATATCATTTTGGCCAAAAAACATTTATTTAATTTAAGCATCAAAAAATTGTACTACAAGTCGTCAAATCAGGGGATATTTTTTGCCCCAAATATTTTATTTGGATCCTATTAGACAAAAGACTTCCTAATACCACAAGAATATTATTTTTAAAATTATATTCCTATTTTTAAATAACTTTATATGAGAACAGAGATGGTCTTTTAAAAGGGAAAATTACTTTTATGCTTCCAAAATATTTGAGAAAACTCAGGAAAACTTAGTGGACATATATTTTCCATATATAAGAGTTTCAACACGTGTTCATATTCGAAATAGTGGACAAAACCCTTCAATACCTTTTCTACCTATTTCAAGTATTTGAAATATTTATATAAGAAATTTTCGCAAATAATTCCTGGAAAATTCTAGCAAGTCACACAAGATATATGTGATGACCTTGCTAAATTTCATTTCAATCCCACTTGTTCTGATTCACCAAAATATTCCAAAACCCGGTGTGTCCACAACCAAATTTGAGCAACTCTACATTGCTAAGTTTTCCTAATTGATCCCAAACTTTGTGGGCATAATCTAACCACCAAATGATGCCACCACACCAAATGGTGCATTAGGGTGAATAGTTGTGCATGACTAGATCTACAAAAACCGATTTTTGATCATTTTAGGGTTTACCAAATTTACGTTAGGAACTTTATTCAAATGGGATGAAACCTTTTGATCAAGCCTAGTTATCCCAATCATTTAATCATGTTCATTTTCAAAACCAGTGAAGCACGAGAGGTGGCTCAAACCCAACACAAACACCTTTGATGCATTATTGAAACTCCATGATTGAACATTGAGATGAGTTCTCCTTCACCCCAACTTTCTACAATAGTGGTTCCTAGTTACCATTCACCTCCAGAAGCAGAAGTAAAGCCTTAGCTCAATCATGGAGGGGGTAAAAGCCACTTTTACTCCTCTGGACAACCCCTTCTCTCTCTTCTGTCTCTGCTCTCTCCCACTCATGGCCCTTAGAGAGCATCCAAAGCTTCATTCCAGTTGTTTACTCCCTCCTGTAGTGCTTGGACACTTGAGGACGCACCAGAGCACGCCAAAAGCATCATCGTGCCGGCTAAAGAGGCGCTTTGGAGTGCTCTACAGGACAGGCAGAGGTTTGGCCTCGCGCCTGGCCCATTCCTTGGTCACCTCTAGCCTCTCCCTTGTGCGAGTTTAGGTGCCTCGGCATTCGTGACATGCCACCGTGTCGGGAGCCACCTCTCCCCCTTTCTCTCACCCCTCCCCGGTAAGTGTCACACACCGCCCCGCTCGGCTAATCCTCGACCTCGCATGCGCGAGCACCAGAGCCCAGTTGCACCTCTCTGCTCTCTTCCTCGACTCCTGCATCACCCCCACGAATACCCCCGAGCCACCCTTGCGTCCTTCCATGGCCATCAGCGATAGCAACGCCTCATCCGGCACACGGGTCCACACTGAGCTCGCATCGCGACTATAAATAGCCACCCCGAGGCCATCTCTCTCCTCTGTCGGCCCTCTCTTTCTTCCAAGAGAGCCCCGGACAACTATTCTCTCCCTCGAAGCCCAATGCTCGATATCGACCGGAGCTCCGCCGTGTTAGGATCGCCGTCGATCTTTGGTATAGCCCCTCTCCATCCCTCGCTCCTGTCCCATTGGGCCTCCCTTGCCCTCCTGACGCCGTTCCCCCTCTTCCCCGTGCAGATTATGGTCGGAGACGACCCGAGCAAGCACCTCTCGAAGCCACTCCACCGCGGTTGCCAATCGCTCGCAATTCCTTGCACACTAGCGACTCCAACCACATCCACCCAAACGGCGGCAGCCTCCTGGATCCCTTCCCATCTCCAGCTCGACTCGTCGTGCCCCGGAGCTACGCCGGTGAGGCCCACTTCCCTCTCATAGAGGGTTGATGACGACCCTGGCACAGGGCCCATTCGTTAGCCTCTAGCCACCTCGCCTTGCTGATCACATTTGAAACCTGACGGCGCATGCATTCCTGGCACGCCTGGCTTGGCTAGCCTCTGGGTCGGCCCATCTGTGGGTTGATCTGGCCGAGGGCACAAAGCCCTTTTTCTTTTTATTTTCTGGCGTTTTCTTCCAAAAATTCCACAACCTAAAATAAATGTCCAAATTCAGTAATTCCAATTTCTGAAAGCTTGTAATATTCCAAGCTATCAAATGATGCCACTTGTGCAATTTTTTCAAACACTACCATTCACTATTTTTATTTAAACCTTGTTTTGAATATTCAAAGCCACTATTAAAATGCTTTTCACTACTTTTTACACTCTAAACCAAAACCTAATAATTTTCTTGATACTGGAATTCACCCTAGTATTTAACAAAGATGGTGTGACATTTTTAGGAGTAGTTTAATTTCTCTGTTTTTGTCGTGGTCTTATTTGTGCCCTTTACTTTGCGACGATAGATCATGTTCTTGACAAGGGACTTGAATCGGAAGCACTTGAAGACTTTCAAAACTTTGTTGAGCCAAACAAGCATCACATTGACCATCTTTAAGAAACCCTTTTTGCATGGCATATAGCATTTTATCTGTTTCATCGAATCATGAATGCAAAAATGACCACCGTGGTTGGTTACCTTGGTTACTTCCTCGTTGAAAGTTGCATCGTGCACGAACCTACCTTCCTCTAAGGTTTGTGTGGGTGGGAAGTAGTTAGGATGCTAAGTAGCTGCTACCCAAGTGGGATGGGAATATGCATGGTGTTGAAAAAGAAAAAATTCAAAGACTTTTCAAAAAACCCGTCGGGTGCCACTAATGTCCGAGGGAGATAATCTTGAGCTACTTAACCGCTTGAGAAAGAAGTGGTGTACCGAGGCAAGTAATGTGTGTGTGTTTTTTCGGAAACACAGAGATTTAAGATCTGTTGACCGTCCAAATCTTACATGTGTGACCACAATATACCTTATGGTATGGGACCTTGTTGATTACCTTCGTCGATGCTAGCAGAGCGCCCGCATTACTAGTGGCGTGAGAGCTAGAGTTACTCAGTCGATACAGGGTCATTCCTGGTAGGGCGACCATGGGCTGTGTTCACAGACACCGGGCACACTGTTGTGTGTCATCATGGATGATATGATCTTGAGTGATGCCCATATGATCTACATCATGCGGGATGGCACCAATGAGTGGACTCTTTGTTTAGTTCCCCCAGGAGAAAGGCATTGTTCGGGTGTTTACGTAGGGTGTGTAATATACCACGAGTCGTGGATGACACGGAAGTTCCCCGGGTCTAGTGGGTAAAGTGCGCAACCTCTGTGAGTGTAAAACTATTCAAATAATTGTGTCCACGGTCATGGACATATGGTGGTCCTGCTTAAACTATGTTCGAAGTTTTCACAAACTTGGTGCGTGTGGGAGAAAGATGATACTCGAGCTAACTTAGATGAATTGAAATGATGTTGGACATGAGATGTTCAACCCCTACTTATATTTATAATGTAACTTTTCATATGGATATATGCAACCCCATGATGCATGCATTTACAAGTTGATTGAACATGTCATTGCACTCAAAACATTAGCTTTCTACAAACTACCTGCTTAGTACTATATCATTTGCCTTGTTCCAAACATGGGTTGTTTGTGAGTACAGTCAAAGTACTCATTGGCTTGCCACCGGTTATTTAATTGTCCACACATGGAAGAGCATGAATATGGTGAAGAGTTTTATGGTGACGAACATGCAAACTAGGATGCTTCCCAGTTAGAATGCATATAGTATTAAGGCTGATGGCATGGGGTCACACTTCCGTTCAAGATTTCTGGTGCTAGTTGTTTTTGGTGTTTGGCCTTCATGGCCCTATCTATATAATACTTGGCCTTCATGGTCTTTATTTGTGTAAGACGGTATGTATAGACGTAAGACTCTTGTTATCCAGCTTATATGTGTTCAGTGAGCATTGATCTCTGGGATCAATGTGCACGTGCATTAGGTGATCACAACTTATGAGTCAGGATCCCCACAGACTGGTATCAGAGGCATCCTTACTATAGGAAGCCTTAGTTAGCATGGACATTAGTTAGGATAAAACTCCTTTCAAAGACCATGCCTAGTACCTATACTTATAAGTTTCTACACTTCTTACCTCTTCTACTCTACTTTCACGACTTTACTAACAGACTGCCCTTAAACTTTGTAGATGGTCGTCGTACCCGAGGACCTCCTAGCATCCGGATTTCCCCTACTCCTTGAGGAAAGCCTCGAGAAGTGCCAGTTTTGCCGACCACCCTTTTTCCTCTACCAGAAGCATTGGGTCGATGCCTCTGCGCACGAGTACCACATTGATATGGTCGTGAAGTCAAATGACTCCCCGGCGAGTTGGTTCTTTGAAGGACCACAGATGGAGACCTTGGTGATCGTAGTCAAGATAGCTGCACATAAGGCACTCATCCACCTTGGAGACCTCATCCCAGAGATGGCTGACAAAGCAGCTACCCACCACCTACCTTTCAGGAAGGATTATATTGGCGAGAGTTGGACGTTGGTCCCATCCAAGGAGGATGTAACATCACGCAGATTCCATACCTAATTCAGCCTCTCCACCGACAGTCTCACTCACAACCAGGTTAAGGAGTCCATGAAGATCCGCAAGGAACTTCACCACAACCGCGAGCTACTTTATCAAGCAAAGATGAATCTAGACATGATCAATAAGCATGGATCTCACAAGGGACGACCAGCTATCGCTTACAGAGGTGGAGTACCCCCAGCTAGAGATGCACCTGCTCCAGGAACATCTCAGCGATGTCGCATGAGCGTGAAGGAGTATTGTGCGCTCTTCACCAACCCAATCGCGAAGCATCGTCGGGATGGACCTCCTCGGTATGAGACTCCCTTGACTAGAGACGACACCCATAGAGATGATGATAAGGAGGAAGACCTAGAGGATAATGAGTACGAGACCGAGCACTCCACCACTCAAGTCCGAGAACCCTCAGGGTAGGATAAGTTGTGTATCCCTCATGCGGAGTCGAGTCTGTGTAATGGTTCATATGAAACCATGTGTGCTTGTTGTTTGTGTCTTGATGCAAGTTGTGCTTTTTTCCTTAGGCATCATGTAAGCGACAACATCGCCTACATTATCTAAATGTCAAGTGTTTGGTCTTTCGACCTCTGTTTGAACAGACTTGCACTACCAACCCCCTTAGGCACGTTTCCCCTTTATTGCTTTTCCCTCTAGTATATTCTAGTTGTTTGACTTGGATGCTCCAAATAGGATGGTGACTGCAACCCACACCGGCAATTTTGGTAACCCCAACGTTGGCAACTCTAGCCAACCTCAAGGGGCTGGTGGATTTTCTTAGGCTGGAGATCACCAGGAGCAGCCACAAGGCGACATTCCCCCGCGGCCACCTCCACTTGAGAACATGACCGTAGCTCAGTTTCTCCAAGTTCTCCGAGAGTAACGCCAAGCCAACTCTACTACTATACAACATATGACTTAGGTCTTTGTGAACAACCAACAACAAGGAAGGAATGGCAATGGTGTCGGTGAAGGATCGACACCTATGGGGGCCTCAACGGTCCCTTTGCTGGTTTGGTGGGGAGAGGGGTCGCGGCAAGAGCAGAACCAACAGTTAGGGCCCGGTAAGGTCTTTTTACCCAGGTTTGGGCCGTGTGATGCGTAAAACCATACTCCTGCATGTGTTTAGTTATTCGTTTTAGGTTACTGTATATCTGTCCCTTTTACAACCTTTTGATTAGTCAAAAAGCCAAAAAGCCCTTACTACATAGCCTCGGGCCTCCTTTTATAAGCGAAGGGGTCACCATAGTGGCTCAGTGGGTGAACGGTGGGTACACGAGTGAAACAACGTCGACCGACAGTTACAGTGTTACTTCCTAGTCAGAGGTGCATTGAATGCTTCGTCAGACTTCCCTAACCTTGTCAGGGGGGTTTGGACACGTACCCACACGTGGCAACTTCGTAGTGTTGCACTGGCGTGCGGGCGGCCGCGTGGTCCATGCATCATTGGTGACGTGTTCGTCGGTGGAGGCGCTCACAGGACGCGGGGGTGCGCTAGGCCCGCACCTCTCCTCGGGTCTTCTCTTCCTTCCTGGCAAGTTTACCTTGCCGGGGGTTCTTCTTGTTCCTCTCAGCACGGAGGTGATGGCCTGTCGAGGCCTTGTCAAACACCCTAGCAAGGGTGGCTTGCGAGGGCTCACTCCTTCTTCCTTGGCGGGAGGGTCTCGCCGTGTCATTGTCTATCTCCCCGGCAGGGAGCTCCTGCTGGGGTCTCTACCTTCTTCCCAAAAAGCGATTGCTTGCCGGGGCTTGCAATCAACACTTGGGGGCTTCTGAGTCTTTGCTTTCACCTTAAGCTCTAGCGATGCGCCTTGCCGCCGTGGAGAGGCTGCCGGTGTCCGCGCACTAGTTCGGGGTACTGGAGACCCCTAGTCTTTAGTGCACCTATAGGAGCCCCTGGGCCTGGGCCATACACACATGCGAGGCGTTGTTGGGCCAGTCCCAAAGTGGTGCATGGACTCGCGGGCGCCGGGCTTATCGGAATCGAGCCATTACATGCTTTCTTTCCCCACGTCGCGCATTGAACGCGCGAAGTGGGAGGGTGCATGATGTGCGCATGATGGCCTCTTTAGTCCCAGAAAATGCCTCTGCCACGTGTAGGACATGTGCAGCGCCGGTCGAACAAGTGGCGACCATGGTCTCAAAAGCCGCGGACATGGCTGGGCCAGCCCGTGCATGCACTGACGGATCAGGGCGGTGGCTTCTGGAGGGAGGAGGGTGGCCTCCGAACTTTGCCCTATAAATTAGGGTGTTTTCCCGGAGGTTTTGCCCATCCATCCCACTCTCGAAGCCTTCCGCATCTATTGCCTTGTCTTCTCTTGTTTCTTGCAGCCTTGTCGGTGGCACCCGCCCCTAACCATGGTTAGGGGGCGGGGACGACCTCCGTCGGCCGCCACGGCGGCTAGGGGATCCCACTCGGATCATGCCACAGCTTCTGGGGCCGCAGCCAGCGGGAGCCCCGTCGATCGTGGCAGGAGAGGCTCGAGGGGCCGAGGACGCCGGAGTCGTGGCCGAGGGAGGCGGTTTGCTACTTCGATCTCCCTCCTTGTGCCTTCTTCTCCGGGTGGCCACTCGGAGGCGATGCCATTCAAGTTCATCGCAGAGCTTCATGGCCCCCTTCGAAATCACTTGCATCTCCCTCGTGGCTTCCCCAGGGTTTTAAAGGTCGAGCTGCCTCCTGTCTTCTGGCTACGAGCGCATGGATGCTCTCACGGCGCCAAGCAGGTGCACGTGGAGTATCCGAAGCCCCATTCCATGCTACTCGGGCGCGGCTGGAAGGCCTTCACCCAGGCTCATGGACTCGAGGACGGCTACGTCCTCCGCTTCAAGCTGATGGAGGCCTGTATGCTCGTCTTCAAGTTCCATGGGTGCTCCTTTTATAGGCGAAGGGGTCACCACAGTTCTCGGACGCGTCCTCGACGACCATGCAGCACTCCGGAGATGTGCGACGGTCGAAGTAGGCATCGGAGGCCTGGCCGAGGCCCCCTGCTACGCCCTCGACAGCAGCGCGAGCGTTCCAAGGAGGTGTGTCGACCCGACGATGCAGAGCTCGGGGCTTTTGCTCCGTCCACCCGCGCTCGCATAACACCTATGGAGGCGCTATGAGCTCTTACACGGGCAGAGCAGACACTGCTTCCTCCCACTCAGGGAGGATGCCACGGCGAACTGGGATCTATGGAGCCGACGAGCGGCTCGTCGGATCGGGGTGGCGCTGACGCCGGCCTGCTTCCGGCGATCCCCCTACCCGGCGTGCCAAAGATGTTGGTGAAGGATCGATAGCTATGGGGGCCTCAACGGTCCCCTTTTGCTGGTTTGGCGGGGAGAGGGGTCGCAGCAAGAGCAGAACCAACAGTCAGGGCCGGACAAGGTCTTTTTTACCCAGGTTCAGGCCGCATGATGCGTAAAACCCTAATCCTGCATGTGCTTAGTTATTCGTTTTAGGTTACTGTAGATTTTTCCCTTTTACAGCCTTTTGATTAGTCAAAAAGCCAAAAAGCCCTTACTACTAAGCCTCGGGCCTCCTTTTATAGGCAAAGGGGTCACCACAGTGGCTCAGTGGGTGAACGATGGATTCACGAGTCAAACAGTGCTGACCGAGGGATACAGTGTTACTACCTAGTCATAGGTGCATTAAATTCTTCGACAAACTTCCCTGACCTTGTCAGGGGGGTTTGGACACGTACCTACACGTGGCAACTTCCGGGTGTTGCACTGGCGTGCGGGCGGACGCGTGTTCCATGCATCGTCGGTGGCGTATTCATCGGTGGAGGCGCTCACAGGATGTGGGGGCGCCATGGGCCCACGCCTCTCCTCGAGCCTTCTCTTCCTTCTCGGCGGTGGTTTGCTGGGGCTCAGTCCTTCTTCCTTGGCGGGAGGGTCTCGCCGTGTCATTGTCTATCTCCCCGGAAGGAGCTCCCTGCCGGGGTCTGCTCCTTCTTACCGGCAAGAGAGTGCTTGCCAGGGCTTGCAATCAGCACTTGGGGGCTTCTCAGTCTTTGCTTTCGCCTTAAGCTCCAGCGATGCGCCTTACCGCCGTGGAGGGGCTGCCGGTGTCCGCACACTAGTCCGGGGTACTGGAGACCCTAGTCTTTAGTGCACCAACAGATGGCCGCTCCACTTTGTCGGAATTCATGAGGAATTCACCACAACCTTCATCGAGACGGTTGACCCTTTGGATGCCGATGGCTAGATCCGCAACATCGAGGACCTCTTTGCATTGGTCAACTGCGATGAGGATCATGAGATGGTTTTTTATGCCTATCACTTCCTCGCAGATACCGTCATAGCATGGTGGGATGGATTCAAGGCCATGCAAGGCAATAATGTGATCACCTGGCTGATTTAAAGGAAGGGTTTCGTATGGCCTACATTCCTTTGGGAATCATGGCTATCAAAAAGTGTGAATTCAGTGTGCTAAAGCAAGGAAGTGGCTGTGTGAAGGAGTACATGCAGAAGATAAACCTCTTGTCAAGATACGCCCTTGAAGATGTTAGTACTAAGGCTGCCATCATAGAATGCTTCATGGAAGGACTCCAGCAGGCCCTGGAGTATCAGCTTGTTGTTTGCGACTTTCGTACTTTCTTCGACCTGGTGAACAAGGCATCATGCTCGAAGACAAGCGACGTGCGATGAAAGATACTCGCAAGCGCAAGATGATCAAGAAGGTAAGCTCCCCACAACCATCCCAACAATGGCAAGGGTCGTATGTATCATGTCACTGCAGAGAAATCCAAGGAAGACATAGATGTTATACTGGGTATTTTCCTTTTCAACTCAACTCCAGCAACCATTCTTTTTTATTGTGGTGATTTTCATTCTTTTGTTACCCAGAAGTTTGCACTAGAGAGTGGTATGAAGCCTACGCCCCTGGGTAGTCATATGTTGATACAAACCCCAAGTATAGTTTTGTGGTCCAAGATAGGATGTAAGGGATTTGGGATCGACATCAATGGGGTAGATTTCCTAGCAGATCTTATCATCTTAGTTACAAGACTTGGATGTGATCCTTGGCATGGATTCCTTGACCAAGCTTGTTAGACTGTGCCAAGCGGGATGTTACCATGACCAATAGGCAATGAGTTGAAGTCAAGTATGTTCCCAAACCTACCTCCGCTCAGGCCCCTCACATCAATTGTCTATCCGGAATTGAGTTGGATCAAGTACCAATGGTATGTTAATACCGTGATGTCTTTCCTGATGAATTTCCCGGAATACCTCCTGGCCGTGACATTGAGTTCATCATTTAACTAATGCCTAGAGAGGACCCATCTATAAGAAGCCATATAGAATGGGATCCGAAGAGTTAGCTGAACTAAAGAAGCAACTAGCTGAGCAGCTTAGAAAAGGATTATTCGACTAAAGTGCCTCTCCTTAGGGATCACCTGTTCTATTTGTGTCAAAGAGGTACGGACCTATCCGACTCTGTGTCGACTACCGTTCTCTCAATGAGGTCAGAATAAAGAATAAGTACCCACTCCCAAAGACTGAAGACTGGTTCAATCAGCTGAATGGTGCCAATGTGTTTTCCAAGATCGATCTCAGGTCTGGGTAATACCAGCTGAAGATCAGACCCCAAGACAATCCGAAGATGACATACCAAACCCGGTATAGCCTATATGAGTACAGGTCATGTCATATGGATTAATGACTGCCCAGTTTACTTCATGTACCTCATGAACAATGTCTTCATGGAGTATTTGGACAAGTTTGTCATTGTCTTCATCAACGACATACTCGTCTTCTCCAAGTCTGAAGAAGAGCATGAGCAACATTATAGGATGGTCCTAGATAAGTTTCAAGAGCACCATCTTTATGCCAAATTCACTAAGTGTGAATTTTGACCACAAGAAGTTGGATTATTGGGTCGTGTGTTGATGGCAGAAGGATTGTCAGTGGATCCAGCCAAGATTGAAGCCGTGACTGAATCACAATCTCCAAGCAATGTGAAGGAAGTTAGAAGCTTCCTCGGACTTGCGGAAAACTACCGCAAGTTCGTCGAAGGGTTCTCGAGCATTTCTCGACTCATTCCTCATCTCTTGAAGAAGGACAAGAAGTTTGAATGGACACCGAAGTGCGAAGCAAGGTTCCAAGAGCTCAAGAAGAGATTGACAACAACCCAGTTTTGCCCACCTACGAGATTCCCAAGGAGTTTGTGATATGTTGTGATGCCTCAAGAATCCGGCTTGGTGATGTTCTGATGGAACAAGGCAGAGTCGTAGCATATCTATCCGGACAACTATGCCCACATGAAGAGAACTATGCCACTCATGATCTTGAGTTGGTAGTTGTGGTTCCTGCCTTGAAGACATGGCGACATTACCTTCTAGGAAAGTGATGTGAGATATACATAAAACACAAGAGTTTGAAGTACATTTTCACTCAAAAGGAATTGACCATGAGGCAACAAAGATGGTTGGAGTTGACCAAAGACTACGACCTTAGGGTTCAATACCACCCCAAAACGCCAACATGGTAGCACATGCCTTGAGCATAAAGGCTTGTTCCTTGAGTGCTATGATTAAGGAAAGGCTACCCTCCTTTTATGAAGAACTTGAAAGAATTGGGTTGGAACTAGTTACACCAGGATTTCTGGCGAACCTCAAAGCAAAGCCGATCTTGATGGACGATATTAAATAAGCTCAAAAGGGGCACGTAAGCATTGAAGGCATCAAGGGGAAGATCAAGAAAGGCAAGGCCCCATGATTCTTTGTGGAGGAACAAGCAGTCGTATGGTTTGGGAATCATATTTGCATACCCAACAAAGCAGAGCGCAAGAATCTGATCTTGCAAGAAGCACATGAAACTTTGAATTCCATCCATCCTCGAGGAACCAAGATGTACCAAGACCTCAAACCAAGATTCTGGTGGCATGGCATGAAGAGAGGAATAGCCTCTTTTATAGCTAAGTGTTACATATGCAATAGAGTCAAAGCTGAACATTAGCGACTCATTGGATTGTCACAACCTCTCAAAATGTCTGAGTGGAAGTGGGACTAAGTCGAAATGGACTTTATCACCCGATTGCCCAGGTCAAGCGAAAGACAAGATTCTATTTGGGTCATTGTCGATTACCTCACCAATGTAGCCCACTTCATTCCCGGCAAGAGCACTTATGATGGACACAAGCTAGCCAACCTTTACATCGAGTGTATTGTGCGCCTCCACAGAGTCAGAAAGAAGGTCGTGTCAAACCGAGGTACCGAGTTTACCTTAAGGTTCTCGAAGAAGTTTCAAGAAGCCATGGGGACCAGGCTATCCTTCAGCACCGATATTCACCCTCGGACAGGTGGACAGACGGAACGAGTAAATCACATACTCTAAGATATGCTATGTGCTTGTGTTGTGACGTATGGAGCCAAGTGGGAAGATTGCTTGCCTTTTGCCAACTTTTCCTACAACAACAACTACCAGTCCAGCCTTTAGATGGCACTATTTGATTTTTTGTATGGACGCAAGTGCCGCACTCCCCTCAATCGGTGATAAGCCGGAGAAGGACTAGTCTTTGGACCAGAGATTCTCCATGAAGCCGAAGTGCAAGTTCAACTAGTCAGAGAACGACTAGAAACTGCCAAGTCAAGAAAAAAAGAGTGCCGACTCACACCACCGAGAATTGAACTTCCGTGTCGGAGACCATGTTTGTCTCCAAGTGACACCTCTTAAGGGAAACAAGCGCTGTCATGCGAAGGGAAAGCTTGCACCAAGATATATTGGCCCCTTCAAGATAACCGCCAAGCAAGGAGAAGTAGCCAACCAACTTGAGCTACTTTTTGAGATCTCAGATGTGCACAACGTTTTCCATGTGTCACAACTCGGGAAGTGTCTCCAAGTTCCCAACCACCCCGATCTCTACAAGGACATCGATCATCAAGCTATCGACCTTTAGCCACACCTCACTTACCATGAGAGACCAGTTCACATCTTGGATGAAGCTGGACGTTACACTAGAATCCGCACCATCAAGTACTTCAAGGTCTACTGGAGCAACCACACTGAAGCAAAAGCAACCTGGGAGTGTAAAGAATACCTTAGATCCCAGTTCCCTTATCTCTTTAGCGCCTCACTTTGAAATCTCAGGGACGAGATTATTGTAACGAGGGGTAGGGCTGTCACACCCTGTGTTTGTGCCACTTTCCTATGATTTGAGTTATGAAAAATGGACCAATTAAAACCTTTTAGTGTGCTTGCAATGATTGAATTGATTGCTATTTGCTCAAGTTCTTGTTTATGTATTAATTCACAAAAATCCTCCTACTCTCAAAACTCTTCTCCTTGATCCAAATCATTGCCCAGTGACCATACCATGTGTATAGGACCTAAAACTATTTTAACAAAATATGATTTTGACCAGAAAGTATTTATTTAATTTAAGCCTCCAAAACCCCCCGAATTGAGGTTTGTACCACAAGTCCTCAAATTAGGGTATATGTTTTGCCCCAAATATTTTATTTGGATCCTATTATCGACAAGACATCCCGAAACCACAAAAATATTATTTTAAAAGTTATATTAGTATTTGATTTAAATAACTTTCTCTAAGGCCAGAAATGGTCTTTTACAAGGGAAAATTATTTTTACGCTTCCAAAATATTTGAGAAAATTTAGGGAAACTTAGTGGACATATATATTCCATATATAAGAGTTTCAACACATGGCCACGTTCAAATATTTGACAAAACCCTTCAAATATTTTTTGCCAATTTCAAGTATTTGAAATATTTCTATAAGAAATATTCTCAAATAATTCCAGGAAAATTCTAGAAAATCACAAATTATATATACGTGATTACCTTGCCAAGTTTCATATCAATCCCACTTGTTATGATTCACCAAAATATTCCAAAACCCTGTCTGTCGAGAACCAAATTTGAAGAACTCTACAATGCCAAGTTTTCCAATTGATCCCAAACTTTCTGGGCATGATGCAACCACCAAATAATGCCACCACACCAAGTGGTGCATTAGGGGGAATAGCTTTGCATGACTAGATCTACAAAACCCATTTTTTCTAGGGTTTACGAAGTTTACATTGGGAACTTTATTCAAATGGGAAGAAACCTTGTGATTAAGCCTAGTTGTCCCAATCATTTCATCCTGTTGATTTTCAAAAGCACTGGAGCACGAGATGTGGCTCAAACCCAGCACAAACACCTATGGTGAATTATTGAAACACCATGATTGAACCCTTAGATTAGTTCTCCTTCACTCTAACTTTCTACCACAATGGCTCCTAGTTACCCTTCACCTCCAGAAGCATCAACCAAGCCTTAGCTCAATCATGGAGGGGATAAAACCTACTTTTACTCATCATGGCCCTTACAGAGCATCCAAATCTCATTTTGAGTTGTTTAATCCCTCTTGCAGTTCTTGGACACTTGAGGATGCTCCAGAGCGCACCAAAAGCATCATCATACTGGCCAAAGAAGCGCTCTTTTGCATGATATAGGACACACGGAGGTTTGACCCTGTGCCCTGCCCATGCCCTAGACACCTTGAGCCTCTCATTTCCTCTAGTCGAGGTGCCTTGGCATCCACAACATGCCACCGTGTCGGGAGCCCCTCTCCCTCTCTCTCACACACCTCCCCAGCATGTGCCCAATGCTGCCCCGCTCGGCCAATCCTCGGCCTCGCACACGCAAGAGTCAGAGCCGAGCCGCGCCTCTCCTCTCTCTTCCTAGACTCCTACACCACCCTCATGAACGCCCCGAGCCACCATTGCCTCCTCGCGTGGCCATCAACGATAGCAACGCCCCAACCAGCGCATGGGTCCATGGTGGGCTCGCATCTCGACTATTATTAGCCATATCGAGGCCCTCTCTCCCCTCTGTTGGCTCTCTCTCCCGCCCAATAGAGCCTCTGCACCACGAGTTCTCCCCCTCAAAGCCCTATGCTCGAGATCGATTGGACCTCCACCCCGTCGAGATCACTATAGATCTCCGGGTATATCCCCTCTTCTGCCCTCTCTCTTGTGCCATTGGTCCTCCATTGCCCTCCTAACGCCGTTCCCCCTCTTCCCAACGTAGATTACGGTCGGAGAGAATCGGAGCAAGCACGTATTCAAGCCCCTTTGTCACTGTTGCTCGTCGCTGGTGATTCTTGCACTCCGACGACTCCGGCCACATCCACCCGAAAGGTGGTAGCCTCCTGAATCCATTCCCATCTTCAGTTTGACTCGCGTGCTCGGTACCAATGTCGGCGAGCTCCGCCGCCCTCCAGCCGGGGGTTGACTATGAACCTAACCGAGGGCATCCGCCAGCCTCTTGCGCCCCTCCGGTCTCTCTCTCTATTTCTCTCTCTCTACCATCGGGCACCGCCCATCAGGTTTGAAACCTGGCGGCACGTGCGCCTAGTTCGCCTGGGATGGCTAGCCTCTGGACCGGCCCACGTACGGGTGGATCTAGCCCAGGGCATAGAGCCCCTTTTCTTTTTCTAATCTGGCATTTTCTTAAAACATTCCACAACCTAAAATAAATTTCATATTCAATAATTTCAATATCTAAAATCTTGTAATATTCCAAGCTATCAAATGATGCCACTAGTGCAATTTTTTGGAAAAGTGTCATGCATTGTTTTTACTTAGAACCATGTTTCAAATATTCAAAGCCATTTTTAAAATGCTTTTCACCACATTTTACACTCCCAAACCAGAACCTAATAATTTTCTTGATACTAGAATTCACCCTGGTATTTTACCAAAAAGGTGCGCCATTTTAAGGAGTAGTTTATTCTCTCAGTTTTTGTCATGGCTTTATTGTGCCCTTTAGTTCGCGACAATAGATCACGTTCTTGACGAGGGAGTTGGATACGAAGCACTTGAAGACTTTGAAGACTTTGTTCAGCTAGGCAAGCATCCCTTTGACCATCACTACAGGAATCGAGCATTTTGTCGTCAGGACGCTACAAACGGCAAAGAGCGAATTATAGTCGGCAAAAATTTTGCCGTCAGCCCATGACGGCAAATAATGTCGTCAGACCATGTGCCCGCAAAGGGCGTCTTTGCCGTCAGCGGTCGGGACATCATACGGCAAAATGTTTGCCGTCAGTGGAATTATGTTGCCGTCAGCTACTTTGGTAGACGGCAAAAAAATGGTCAGAAGACGGAACGGCCTAGCTAACGGACGACATTAGCCTTTTTTCCCGTCTTCCTCACCCCGTACATGACAGCAAAATATGATTTTTTGCCGTCTTCCTAACCTATATATGATAGCAAAATATGGTCTATTTTTTGCCGTCTTCCTAGCTTGTACATGACAGCAAAATATGACATTTTGTTTGTTGTCATGAACATGACAACAAAGAGCATAAATATACATAATTCATACAGCATATATATGTATATAACATAATCCATACAGCATATGTATATATATAACATAATCCATACAGCATATATATATATATATAACATCCATAATCCATACATCATATATATAACATCCATAATCCATACATCATATATATAACATCCATAATCCATACATCATATATATAACATCCTTAATCCATACAACATATAACACATCCATAATCCATACATCATATATATAACATCCATAATCCATGTCATAATATTTGGCATTACTACATATATATACATCATATATATAATCCATGTCATAATATTTGGCATTACTACATAAAATTTGGCATTACGATAAATGTCTTCATGTCAATATTGTAGTCCAAAGAACATCCGTATGACAACCGAAAAGATGAAGTCATGCACATATATCAGATTTTGGCACACAATAAATAAAGGTTATCCAGTTCTTGGCACACAATAAAATTTGAGGAACACATAGAAAATCTTCAAGCAGGGAGACTCACAAATAAAAAACATAACTGGCAACTGCATGGTGATCGGACATGTTTCATTACAAGTAGGAATAGATTGATAACGATGACAAAAGAAGAAACAAAAATACAGATGAACACATACAAAGAGGCCCTGAAGCACTTGCTCAGAAGCTTGGATCAGTAGGCACCAGAACAAGCTTGCTCACAATCTTGCTTATAGAGCTAGAAGACAGGAGATCTCTTATGTCTATCGGACGTGGAATTAAGAGAGCTCTTACATGCTGAATGTAATCCGGGTCATTTTGTGTATGATTTTTTCAACAACAAGCTTATCGGATCAGCTACTTATGCCTAAATCAACCAAATAAGTACAGAGTTATCTTATGTTATTTCAAGGTAGAACCAAGGAGATTATTAAATTATTTCCTCCTTTCTTAACAGAACACGCAGAAAACTTTTTTTCTGTGCAAAAAAAGGTATGTTGATTATCTAGGCTTCTCCTGAAGGATATCTATCTACTATTCTATCACTCCTTTGAAGTTATTACTTTTACTCAGTGATTCTGCTGTATATCAAATTGTTTTTTAATTCCAGTAGTTCTTACTTAGTATATGTTCCTTGTTGCTAGACTGGATTGGTGGAAGGCCAATCGTGCTAAGAGCAGACCCAATGTTGGTCATAGAACAAACCTCAATTCAAGACCAAGTTATAACTTTGGTTTGCTTTCCAGAGTTTAATTCTAGTGGAATATACCCCAAAATGGATCCAATGTTTGTGTCACCAAAGCTAGAAAATTTCAAGGTAAATATAGACTATGTGCTATCTTGAAAGTTTTAGATGTTCTGTTTTGCTTTTCTCATTACAATATTATTGTACTGCAGGAAGATAATGTTGTGAGATCATACATAGAAGTGATTCTTGTTCCCTTGACAAACTCCTGATTTCATCATGTCCTATAATCGTATCACTTTCACTTGCATTTAGGGTACATGATCGTATGGTATGGCATGGTTGCTTGTCAATACAGGAGGTAGTTATACTCTACAGGCTGCTACAACACCTAGCATCCTGGAGAGGCCGAGAGGACTTGTGTGCAAGGCATAGCTGCATGTATTGAGCGGCCATTTTTGCAGACAGATCAGTCCCTTGAGGTTAGCTCAGTTAGGTGCAATCAGGTCAAAACTACAGTAAAACTACAATTACCAAATGAACCGCTGGTTTTGGAAAAACAGAGAAAAACTGCAGTTTTGAGAAACCAAAGTATTGATTGGCACGCCTTGAAAAATTGAGGTTTTTAATTACCACAGTTTTAAAAAACATGTGTTGCCAAACTAGGCCTTAGCCTATTTTGATACTGCAATCTGACATCCTACACCCGACCTCTTTTGTCAACATATCTTGCAATGCATGTTTCTGTGAAGAGTGCAAGCATTTTTTTCTTGTCGGAAGATGAATGGTTTACAATTCCACAAGTAACTAACGACGGTTCAGAATTACGACAATCCACATCCTAGAAATAAGCAAAGTACCACACTGACAACACCAGCAGATGCTAGATAACACAAGTACTACACCTCCGTCCGGAATTACTTGACGCTCAAACGGATGTATCTAGCACTATATGTTTGAGCGTCGAGTAATTCCGGGCGGAGGGAGTAGATAGATAACTATTAAACAAGAAGCAACTACCATGAGAGGTAAATATTATGAAGAGAAATGACCTTGAAAATATGAGAGATAGAGAGAGAGCAACCTGCAACACCCATGTTGGGTTGTGCGTGATGGTCAAAGGAGTTGTGCGACAAAGTAGGCGACCACATCCAGCGCCACCGGTAGCTAGTCAGAAGAAACAATAATTAGGCTAAGAGGTTCATCACAATTACTCATTTTCGTATCAGTAAATTAGATAAACACCATATGGCAAAAAGACAAGTTAATGATCATTAAAGTCCGGTAAATACACTATCGGAACAGGTCATTGATTTGCATTCGTAAATCATGAGTCACCCACACCACAACAGACTTGTATGAACTAAACACAGAAAATGCTGATTAAATAAAATATAGAAAGCCATAATACCATAATAGCTGCAATCCTTGGAAAATTCTTTAGGTGAAATCCAAACCAAGATAGCTCAATGGAAGACAAAGGTGGGTTTAATTATCTCATTCTTAAAACAAATTCTCTTCAAGACACCTTGTGAGTCAAGAACGCCATAATACCACCTCATATAATACCACCTTGTGAGGAAGAATTGCACTTTGAAATGCAAGATAAAGGACACTTGAGGTCCTCCAATAAAATATTGAAGAACACTTTGTGAATTAATTACATCCTAGACAAACCACCATGAAGAACCTCCGTATACAAGGAATGATGAAAACAAATGAAGGTTGAAAGGAATAAGATTATGGCCTTGCAAAGAATTAGATGGAACTACTCGAAGAGAAACTTTAGAAAAACTTGACCTCTGAAAAAGAAAGATGAAGCACTTGAGATAAAGAATTTGATATCTCCAGCCACTCCAGAAGAAGAATTCAAATCACCTTGATGAAATAAGAATAAGAATTATAATATGCATATCCTTCATCCAGTTAAATTAACGATAAGCAAAGGATTTAGCATATGTTCTTCCTGAAAAGATTGAGGAGAGATATGAGCACAAACTTGAAGAAGTCTTTGAAGAAACACCGGTAAGAATTTGGGATGAAAGAGGATAATGCAATTGAACCGGGCTACATGAGGAGAAGAGAGCACTATTCAATTAGAGAATGCTTGAACAAGGCACCGTTAAGAATTCCAGATGAATGGGAATACCATGAAGGAATGAAGATACATGGGAACTAAGAGATCATGATGAACTTGAAGAATTTAGAGCATATTGGGATTTAAAAATGAATGGAATACACGAGAACAAAGTGACCATGATTTGCCTAATAGAACACTTGAACAAGGCACCAGAATAATTGAGATACGAGCGAAGCAGCAACAATTGAGAAGAATTTGAGAACGAAAGCTTAAAGCTAAGAAGGAAGAAATCTTCTAAAATAATGGCCGTTGGAGGATCGAGAAAATAAAACAACAATGAGATGCACCGGATAAATGTGGAAGGAATTTCTCATGATCGAAAACAAATAAAAGAAATAGCACCAAGCTGAAATGACAATCTTCAAAAGAACGGACAATATTTAAGAGAAACCCTCCTTCGGTCTTCAAGATGAGAATGATGAGAAGGAACACCACCAAAATTGCCGAGACACTCCAGAATAATGAATAAGGAATAGTTGATCCAACGAAGGAAATAAATTTGAAGCGATCTTTAAGAAGGAATAAGGCTGGTTGAATGCATACTTACGTCACATTTGAAAAGGTGTTGAGATCTCCGAAAAATATTACAAGAGCTAGATAAGATCCTGGGAAAGAACCTGTGGGTTATGGGCCCACTCAAAAGAGAACACCATTGAATGGAAAGCTATGAAAGATTTATTGCACCGGACAAATGAAAAAACTTGATGAGCCGAGAACCTCGAAGTAATTGAAAGGATTGAAAGCAAGAAACTTTTGAGATATCTTCAACACTACGGATAGAATCGGGAGAGATGAATAAGCAAGAGAGGTTTGATAAGAATTACCAACATGGGAAATAATTAAAAGCATGAAAAGGATATGATGAACACGGATAGCTTGAATTGAATTTATCGGAAAAGAGAACAAGAATGAAAAATGATGAACTTAGAACTCCTGAGAATCTTCACAATGAATCATCGGATACAACAGAAAAGAGAAGATAGCGGAAGCATAAATGAGAAGAAAGGCAACAGGATGATAATTAAATCACTGAAGAAAAAGGGAGGGAGGGCGGGGAAAAACTAAGACAACTTGGGACAGATGAGACGAACTCCAGAAATAAATGAGGAACTGATCTAGCAAATATTGAAAATGATTGAATTAACTTGAAAAGAAGCACTCGTGTTGGAAAAGAATTGACATGACGACTCCGGTTGAACAAATTGCCAAGATAACTTTATTGAGCAAAACAATTAGCATTCCCATAAAAATATGAGAACACCACTTAGAAAAGATATGAATTCACCACTTGACATCGAAGCTACTCGAATTACCATACTTCCACAAAACAAAGAATGCAGCTTACAAAACAAGCTAGAACAAATTCATGACAGAGATTTCGTCTGATATTTTCGTGCTAAGGTTCGCACGGGTTCGATCGAACATTGTATAGTCATATTGAAATGACGCTCGAATATGCTCCCTATGCGTAGCGAAGTACAAGGCTTGTCAAAGCATACTGATGACATATATCGAGATTGTCCTCCGTAAAAACGACCGTGAACAAATGCATGCAGTAGATGTCGAACCCAAACCTCACATCATGCATCCGTTGGAATATTGACCTATAGGAAACTAATTGAATTCTCATCTAAGAACTCCCGAAATTTTCTGGTCATGCAATCGGGTCCACGGATACAAGGAGTAAAATCCATCAGTCAACTCCTAGCAATAACACTACCCGTCGAGTGTATCACATCCGTCAACACATAACCAGAGATCTCAGAAACTCATCTATCTTAGACCCTCGTAATCACAACGATACTAAGTATGGCGGTACCCCCAAACTGTCTGCACCAGTACTTGGGATGCCGGGCTTATCTCCTTCGTGGGATAGTAAGAAATCTCAATGATAATGATGTGCTCAAGAATCCCCGGGAGATTAACTGCCCGGAATAAAATCAACACAGCACGAGGCACCAAATCAAAACTCCATCACATCAACATCAATAGGTTCCAAAAATATCCGCATTATTCTAAAAAAATTAAGTGAGAAGAGGAGTAGAATTAAAATTATTATGTCAAGATTCCTCACGAGAGCATAGAAGAGGAGAAAAAAGAAGCCTACTCTCTGATATATAACTAGACTCAAAGTAGTTTTTCACTAGACTCGACTCGGCCAAGTTCGATCAATCAAGGGCGCTCCTAGGTCGGTACTGCTCCGATACCAACTTGTAATGCCCAAGATGCGATCCTATCCTCATTTTGGAACAAGGGCCTCAATAGGGATAGAAGCTCATCTCGTCGTTTCACAAGAATGGATATCATTATAGGTACATCTACTTTAGAGATGAGTATATGGAATTGGCTTACACTCGCCACAAGCTACATCAAGATCACATTAGTACAACAACATACAATCACCATGTAGAAGAGTAGGGTCTCACTACGGACAAAAACAAACGATAAAAGAATGACGTCCATCCTTGCTATCCCAGGCTGCCGGCCTGGAACCCATCCTAGATCGACGATGAAGAAGAAGAAACTCCAAATAGAACATCGCGCTCACGTCAAAGTATCGCTTTCCTTGTACCTGCAACTGGTGTTGTAGTAATCTGTGAGCCACAGGGACTTAGGAATCTCATTTCCAAAGGTATCAAGACTAGAGAAGCTTAATGGGTGAGGCATGGTTAAGTGGTGAGGCTGCATCAAGCGACTAAGCATTTATTTGAGTGGCTAACTTACGAGTACAAGAATGAAGGGGGGATGATCTATGCATAAATGGTGTCAACTAATGATGATCAAATGAATGATCCTGAACACCTACTTACATTAGACATAACCCCACCGTGTTCTCGACCGGAGAAGGAGCTCACGAAACAGACAATCACGGTTATGCACACCATTGGCCAGTTTTTAATTAAAGTTACTTCAAGTTATCTAGAACCAGATGTTAACCAAAGTTTCCAAGTTTGCCACATAACCGCGGGCATGGCTTCCCAAAAGATTTAAACCTGCAAGGGTGCTCCAACTAGTCAATCACAAATTACCCCAAGCTGCATAAAAAGCCTCGATCACAAAACTCGTGATCTCCTCGGATTCCTTAATGGAAAAGCTCAACTCTAAGATAGCCCAAAGCAGCACCGGAATCCCGATGCACAAGATATTTTGTAAAAGGTAAAAACAAGTCCAGCAAGGCCGCCCAACGTGTCGACGAACCCGATAGGAGCCGCATATCTCGTTCTCAGGACACGGCGGATTATCCAAACTTCCGGTAGGCCAATCACAGAGTTGCCCCTTGTAGCCACCGGCGGTTGACAGGTTGGACCAACACTCATGAGGAGCACGGGCCCGGGTTGTTGAATAAGTTTCCTCGGGTTAATTACTCCCTATGTGGTTCATTAGTTATTAGGCAAATAGTACCAAACTTGGGCCTTGGCACACCAGTTTTAAACTAAATCGAATTATCAAGGGGTTCCCCATAATAACCCGGAGCGTGTTAGCAGCGCTCAATTGTGGAAAATAACACCGGTAGCCGAAACTAAGGCAGCAAAGATGGAACAAAACACCAGGTTCGAAGGCCAAGCCTTCCACCTTTTACCAAGTATATAGGTGCATTAATTTAAATAGCAATTAATAGGGTGATACAACAAGGAACCCATGTTTTCACATGGAAGCAACTGCACCTGCAACTACCAACACTATAAGAAGGCTGAGAAAGCGGTAACATAGCCAAACAGTGGTTTGCTGGGTTGTGGAAAAGGTTAGAGGTTTTAATGGCAATGTTGGGAGGATTATTAAAACGGTGGTAAGTAGCGAGACATAGCCAAAGAAACGAGACAACTAGCATGGCGTTGATAGTAATGGTATCTAGGGACATGGTCATCTTGCCTCAGATCCTGCTTGGAAGAAGAACGAATCCGTGAAGTAGACGAACTGACATAGTCGAACGAATCCTCACAATCCGACAAGCTTGCGGAACTCTATCGAGAAGAAGCAAATCGGAAACAAGAATCAACACACCATATTCACCACGCCACATGCACGATATGATGCACAACCTAATATGATGCATGTCCATTTCAATTATGCAAGGCATAGCATGGCGGTTCACAACAACCAAACACTACACATTTAGTGAAGCTCAATATGCAATGAGTTTCATATTGACGAAACTCCACATACGAATTATTTAGTTCACTACCGTTTAGGTACATGAAAATATTAAATGTTGTTTAAACATAGCAAGAGGTGAAGCATAAATAACCTACCTATCGAGGCATTTTAAATGAGGTCGTAAACGACATATAACATTTCCGAAACGACCCCATGTGTTAACTTCGAAATCTTACCAGATCTGGCCTAAACATATTTTAAGTTTGTTAAACGACAAAATAAAGAGGTTCACGTGAAAATACACACCATTCTAGTCGGTTTACATATATAGCTCATCTCCAATAGAGTTATGGTCTAAAAGATACGAACAAAACACAATAATATGCTATGAATGCAACATGTATGCAATGTGTGAGTGTGTGCAAAAATTAAAGCAAATAGGCAAAAAATATTGGGGTGCATGGGACTCGAGCTCAGGACCTCATCGATGGATGCAGCGGCTGTGGTAACTGATGTCTACGTATGCTTCTATTCTTGTAGACTATGTTGGGCCTCCAAGTGCAGGGGTTTGTTGAACAACAACAATTTCCCTCAAGTGGATGACCTAAGGTTTATCGAACTCAGGAAAGTAGAGGTTGAATATGGTCTCTCTCAAGCAACCCTGCAATTAAGAAACAATAAGTCTCTTGTGTCCCCAACACACCTAATACAATGGTAAATTGTACAGGTGCACTTGTTCGACGAAGAGATGGTAAAATTTGGGTGATAGGTGTGGCAAAGCAAGGTAATATTAATCTGAAATAAAAATGGCAGCAAGGTAGCAAGTGACATGAGCATAAACGGTGCAACAATGGTGAGAAATTGGGCCTAGGATTCATATTTCACTAGTGGCAACTCCCAACAACATTAACATAGTTTAATCATATGATATTTCCACTAAAACATGCAATGGAGACGTACTTGGAGGTCATTCCTTTGTGATCAAGAGAGGACGCGAATTATGTAGGGCTACAAAAGCACACCTCAGAGTTCATAATTCTCATCTATGGATTTCCCAATATCACTACGGCCATCCAAAGAGAGTATCACCATCATCAGAACATATCTCAAGGACAGTCAAAGACAAGCACCAAGAGACTCTCAATCTTCAATCAATTCACAAAAGAGGAAATCACTCATGAAAATATTCTTCTAATCCATGTCCAATAGACCGTTGTCACCATGGTCTCGGGGATTATACTAGATAAGATCAAGTAAGTACATCAATACAATACATAGAAGAAGGGGAAACATCATGGAATCACCCTAGATTAACATAGCCTATGATGACAATCAAGATCATATGATGGGAGAGAGATATGACTACATAGCTACACGTAGAAGACCTCAGCCTCGCGGGAGACTACTAACACATGGCCATGGTGAGCAAGAGGTTGATGGAGAGGTGCAGCCCGGAGAGGACACGACGGCCGATGGCGGCCACGGCCCTTGCCCCCCTTCTTCCTTGGAGATGGTGCTGGTATGGAAGTGGTTCTCCACCCCAAGGCAATTGCCTCGGAGGAGGAAATCTCGTAGCTCTTGGTGGCTCTTCAGAAATCAGGTTTTTCCTATCCTTATAAGAGTTGGGACGATCATCCTTGGCCCTCCAATGGATGCCCCTTTGATCCAAGGGCTCTTGGGCTCCTCTAGAACCTTCCTATGAACAACTCTCAGCCCTAATGAGGTCCCCAAGTTGTGGCTTGGTCGAATCCATCTAATATGGTAAGAGTTGGACTCAATCATGTCACCGATTCCCGTAATCCTGTAATCAGATATTTGTCCTCCAGTAAAACGGGCTTTCGTGAAACGTCCGAACTCCAAATGGGATGAATTTTATGTCTACAATTATCAGCATAAAATTCCCCACAACTTTCGCATCTATTAGTTTCCATTTGACGTCATATTCGAGGCAGAAACAGATCAAACTGTAAAACAAGAACATTGTGCACTTTCGCAACCATTAGCAGGTTAGTCCAAATAAATCATAAACTTAATATAAAAACAATTATCAAAAGCATGAAAGTAGCATGAAACCATCAAAAATTATAGATACGTTTTGGACGTATCAACATCCCCAAGCTTAGTTCCTACTCGTCCTCGAGTAGGTGAAACGATAAAAACAAAATGATTTTTGAGTTGACATGCTACCAACATAATCTTGATCATCATATTTGTAAAAGCATTTGTAAGCTGAGATCATAGCACTCTAAACATAGGCATGATAGATATAATTTCAACAATGAAACTTAGCAACCATGTTGCAACATGAAAATTAACACAAACAAAAGATCATGAATAATAATGCACTTGAAAGTTATACGTTTGTTTCGAGCATAAAGAAAACATAGCAAAGTGGTATTTCGCTTGTCCTTAAGAGTGGGGCAAAAAATAAATGCTAGGACACCGTCGAAGTTCAAGTGGTGACTAGATACAAATAATTTGAGAACAAGTAATAACATAATCATGAATCAATCAATAATAAATTTTGGGACTATGCACATTATACTCAGAATGACAACTATGCTCTCTTAATTGGTGCATAAAGTTAGAAGATGAAGACTCAACATAAAAGTGAAAGAAAGGCCCTTTGTAGAGGGAAGCAGGGATTACTCATGTGCTAGAGCTTTTAGAGATTTTTGAAATCAATAAGATTGTAAAACAAGCTTTTGGGAGGTGCATAATTCGTCAACGAATGCTAGTAGATAGCCCAATACTTCTCATGCTGGACAAGTTTTGAGGAACGACTCCCAAAGTGGGGACGATCACATCCCCTTAGTCTCCTTTGTTTATCACTATCCTAATTTCTCATGAACAAAGCGTGAAGGAGGTTTTGTTTGTTTCTATTATATTTTATGAGCTGGGCCAATCATGTGAGTCCCTCCTTGTATTAGGGGTTCGCAGATTAGACATGCAAACCCAAGATAAAGTATGAGAAGATCATGAATTATCTACGTCTTCCTCATGAGCTAAAACAGAGGCACAAAACAGGAATAATTTTGAAAGTTTTGAAGGTAGCACATGAGAAATTTACTTGGAGTGGCGGCTAAGTACCACATGTAGGTAGGTATGGTGGACACATTTGGCAAACTTTGTTTTTTTGGGAGTTGGATGCACGAGTAGAGCTCATACTCAGTACAGGTGGAGGCTAGCAAGAGACTGGGAGCGGCCAACTAAAAGAGCAATAACGGCCATAATCATGCATAGTGACAAAACATTATTAATCAAAGCATAAATAATATTACAAGTCAAAAACTAAATGATCATAGAGGCTATAGGTGACTGGTTTGTAGTCATAACATGGTGTGAGCATGCACCAAGTCAACCCAAATGAAGCAGTAAAGGAGAATACCACAATATTATCCTTCGATATGATAAAAACAACACATGATTCTTTCAATGGCACATTAAGCACTATCGGCTATTTGAGACAAGTCATGCTACATCAATAACTACTAAGAATATAATTAAGATAATATCTAACATGACATGTTAAAGTCTAAGCCACAGTCTAAACAAGCTTCCTATTGCACCACTATAAGCATGAAATATTTTACTCTTCTCCAACACCAATCATATTTCTTGAAGCAACTCTCATTGATAATATTAATTAAATACCAGAGAGATAATCATATATAACTGAAGAAAACTAACAAGCTCTAAACAAAATATGAGTGGAAAACAAGAGCTAAACGCAGTACTAGCAAAAAGTCAACACTCACAGAACAATAAGAGTGAAAACCAGAGTGTTCTAAGCAATTAAAATGGAGTGTGTTTCTCTCCCAAATAAGAATGATAGCATGTAACTTATTTATGACCAGCAAGAAAAACTAAAACAAACTAAAAAGTAAAGAGCGGGATGCTCCAAGCATAGCACATAACATACGAAGTGATCAAAATATAGCATGGAGATGGACGAACTGATGATTGTTGATAGAGCAAGGATGCACGGGGGCATCCCCAAGCTTAGAGGCTTGAGCCTCCTTGAATATTTCTTGGGGGTGCATGGGGGCATTCCCAAGCTTGAGCGCTTGACACTCCTGGATCTTCTTTCACCATCTTCCATTGCATACTTGAAAACTCCCTTCATACGAAACTCATCATAAGTTGATTAGAGTGGTTAGTATCCATGATAAAATAATTCATTATCTACTGGAAATAAAGATTTTCATGAAAATCTACTGTTTCTCATGATTGCCAAAAGGTTTTTTGCAAAGAAAAAGAAAGCTTGAGATTTGCAAAATGATGAAAACACAAAACGTGGCAGAATCTATGAAAAACATAACAATAGGTAGTAAATAATTTTTTGGGACACTTCTGCAACTCAAATCAAAAAACTCAGAACAGAAGCTAGAAAGACAATTATATAGAGTATGCTGTCAAAACAATTCAGATTAAAAAGATGGTGTGGTTATTTTTGGCGAAATTTTCCGTCAAGCAGACAAAATATGTTTCTGGACTCCATGTCACAACTATTGAACTCTCTTGCAATCGGAGGCTAAAACTTGGCACAAAGCTTGAAAATAAAGATACAGTGATGTTGCTACAGTAGTAACAAGCATCAAGACAACTAAAATTTGAAAGTAAAACTCAAAGTAAAGATAACAAGGGTTGTCTCCCTAGAGCTCTTTCTTTATAACCATAAATATAGGCTTAAGATTTTAATGGTGCTCTCTTAGGAATAAGAGTTGTAGAACAAAAGAGAGCATCAAGAAGCAAATACCAAACAAATTTAAGTCTAACATGCTTCCTATGCATAGGAATATTGTAATAGAGTAATTCATTGAAGCACAAAGCAATAAGCATAGGAAGGCAAAACAAGTGCAACTTCAAAACCTTCGACATAAAGAGAGGGAACTTGATATTATTGAAATATCTATATGCATATGTTCCCTTCTCATAATAATTTTCAGTGGGATCGTGAATAAAATCAACAATATAAGTATCACATAAAGCATTGTTACCATGATCCACATGCAAAAAGGTACTCTTACTCTCCACATAAGCATAATCTTTCTCATTGGTAATAGTGGGACTAGGACTATCATTATCATCTTGATAATCATCATAGCAAATTTTCTCCTCAAAAGTTGGGGGACTAAAATTATCATGTTCATCAAACCCGTCATCCCCAAGCTTAGAGCTTTCCATGTCATTAGGAATATTGATATTCAAAGGAAGCATACTAATAACATTGCCACCATCGTAATTGTTATGCAAATAATGAAGTTCCATAGCTTTTTCTTAATTTTCTCCTCAAACAGTTCATGTCCTAGTTCAAGATAAAGTTTCTAAAGCTCTCTCATATTTTTGTTATTTTCCATTAAGCCTAACTAGTGAAAATAAAAACAAGAAACGAAAATATTTAATTGCAAGATCTAAAGATATACCTTCAAGCACTCACCTCCCTCGCAACGGTGCCAGAAATAGCTTGATGTCTATGCATGCTTTTATTCTTGTAGACTATGTTGGGCCTCCAAGCGCAGAGGTTTGTAGAACAACAACAATTTCCCTCAAGTGGATGACCTAAGGTTTATCGAACTTAGGGAAGTAGAGGTTGGGCTACAAAAGCACACCTCAGAGTTCGTAGTTCTCATCTATGGATTTCCCAATGTCACCGCGGCCATCCAAAGAGAGTACCACAATCATCACAACATATCTCAAGGATAGTCAAAGACAAGCACCAATAGACTCTAAATATTCAATGAATTCAGAAAATAGGAAATCACTCATGAAAATATTCTTCTAATCCATGTCCAATAGACCGATGTCACCATGGTCTGAGGGATTATAATAGATAAGATCAAGTAAGTACATCAATCCAATACACAGAAGAAGGGGAAACATCATGGGATCATCCTAGATTAACATAGCCTATGATCATAATCAATATCACATCATGGGAGAGAGAAGACCACATAGCTACATGTAGAAGACCACAACCACGAGGAAGACTACTCACACATGGCCATGGTGAGGAAGAGGTTGATGGAGAGGTGGAGCCCGGAGAGGAGACGGTGGCCGACGACGGCCACGATGGCGGACACGACCCTTGGGGGCGGAGGCCCTTGCACCCCCCCTTCTTCCTTGGATATGGTGCTGCTATGGAGGTGGTTCTCCCCCCAAGGTGGCTGCCTCGGAAGAGGAAATCTCGTAGCTCTTGGTGGCTCTCCAGAAATCAGGTTTTTCCTCTCCTTATATGAGTCGGAACGATCATCCTTCACCCTCCGATGGATGCCCCTTTGATACAAGGGCTCTTGGGAACCACTAGAACCTTCCTAGGAGCCCCTCTAAGCCCAAATGAGGTCCCCAAGTGGCTTGGTCGAATCCATCTAATATGGTAAGAGTTGGACTCATTCAGGTCACTGATTCCCGTAATCCTGTAATCAGATATTTTTCCTCCAGTAAAACACGCTTTCTTGGAGCGTCCGAACTCCAAATGGGTCGAATATTATGTCTAGAATTATCACCATAACATGACCCACAATGTTCGCATATATTATTTTTCCATTTGATGTCATATTCAAGACGGAAACATACGATCTCTAAAATAAGTAGGGGGGGACAAATTTCAGGAAAGTGAGAGTCCTACTACAACAAGGTTTCCTCTTCTATTTTTTATAGTTCCTACACATAAAAGTGTAAAACAAGAACATTATGAACTTTTGCAACTATTAGTAGGTTAGTCCAACTAAATCATAAGCTTAATATAAAAACAATTATCAAAAGCATAAAAGTAGCATGAAACCATCAAAAATTATAGATATGTTTTGGACGTATCAGTAACCAACTAAGCTAAGTACCTGCTTTAGATAAGGTATGACACTATCCTATGTGAAGTAGCACTACAGCGGGATGAACAAAGCAAAAAAATATAATTGGTACACGTGGGATTCAAACCCCAGACCTCTGGGATCAAACTGGGTGGTGCTAGCTAGACCGGATGCACACGTGCTTGAGAAAAAAACATCAAGACTAAAAAATTCTATGAAACCTAAGCCCAAGCTAGTGCAATGCTAGACAAAATGCATGAAAAATATAAGCATGCGTGGGTCCCTCGATCTCCTGGTGGAGGTACAACGCAGTGACCAGCTGGGTGAGACGCGCTAGTGATAAAACTGGGTTCCTTCGCTAGATGAGCATACACACACGCTGAACGTGAACCTAAACAAATCTGAAACTGAAATGGGGCTATGACTGAAACTAACTAAAACTGGTCGTCCATGGCTGTGCTCGCGACAGGTATTGGTGGTCGGGGATGAGGATCCGGTGTCCAGAACCGGCTGGAGACGGCGGGAAGCGACCGGATCCGTGGCCATGGCGGAGGTGGAGCTCCATTTTGAGGTGGCCCGCGGCAGATAGGGGTGGAGACGAAGTGGGGATGCACGCAGAAGCTTTGGCCATGGCTCCTGCAAGAGAGATCTACAAGAGATGAGGGTGAGAGAGAACAAAAAGGAAATGGGAGGAGGAAGAGAGATGGAGAGGCGGAGGAAGGGGCGGCTTGCTCACTTTGGTTGGTGTTGCTGCCGTTAACCAACGGGGTCACACTCATTGTGTGCGTGCTCGATACTGAACGAAGCACAGGCGACGCTGGCTCAATTCAGAGTGCCCATTTTGTGTGTGTGGGTTTTCAAAACTTGCATCCGTTATTACTTGTCGGTTCTCTCTGTTCTCGTCGTTGCCCGTTTTGAGCCCGACCACACAAGCACGCGCCCACGCCATCATTTAAATCATGTTTTTAAAAGTGTGTGTAAAACTTTCTTGGATTGGGATGGAACTTGGCGTGCGGTCTTATTTTTATGTAGGTAGCCTGCCTACCAATTTTCGTTGCAATCGGAGTCCGTCTGGTACCCGAACCGTCGACCGTAGCCCCACTGTCATTGGTTTATCGACGGACGGGTTTTCGTTGTTTTCAAATTACGTTGCCGGGAGCCGTTTTACCTCTCATCTCCGGCTAGCCTAATCTACACAACCACCTAGCCCGACCTCGCGACCAGAACCATTTGATTCCGATTGCACGGTTGAAAACGGGGCGAAAAAACCTCTAGCCTAGCCCCCCCTTTCCTATTTAAGCACCCTAACCTGCCCATAATGGAAAGCCTCTCTCTCCCTCGATTTCCGCGCCCCTCCTAACCCTAGTCGCCACCTCGTCGCCTACCACCTCCCACCAGCACCTGAGCCGCCGCCAGGGCCCGTCAAACCCAGATCCGGCCGGTCCGGGCCTGAACTGCTGCCGCCGCAAGCCCGAGCCGTGCAGCAGCAGCACCCGCAGCCTGTGCCCAGGCGGAGGGGCCGAGCACCCCTCGCGTGACCTCTCCCCTCGCGCCCTGCATCAGTGACCGCCGGAGCCGCCGTGACCCTCTCTCCCTTCCCTGCCAGCTCCAACTCTCTCTCTCACCCCAGTTCTTGTGGGTTTCGTGCAGGAGCTCGCCCGACCCCATGGCACCGCCGCGTCGATCTACTCTGGCAATGGCTCCCTCTAGCCGGATCCGACCATCGGAGGCCCGTTCCGCATCCTCCCGCCGCCACCCATCTAGCAGTCGTCATCGCTGTCCTATGCGCTTCCCCGGCCGCCATGGATTCGTGCGGGAGAAGGAACGAGTCCGCCACGTTGACCACGCCGCTCGAGCCCTTGCTTGGGCCGCGCCAAGCGCTCCAGTGTGGCCCAGCCCCACGCGGTCTCTCTCGGACCAGCCTAGTCCGCCCTGTTGGCCCATCTCAAGCGCCGGCAGGCCGGCCTGCCCGAGTAGTCTTCGGCCCAGGGCCACGAAGGTGAGCCCCCAACCCCCTCTATTTTGTGCCCTAGGATATTTTAGCTATCTAGCGCCCATGCCTTGTTGGCCAAGTTTAGCAGATCCGGCCCGTAGATGTTTTTTCTTTAACTTGTGATTTATTTCTTTTCAGAGAAAAACGTATTTTCTAACGTCCGTATATATTAAACCATGTGTCGGATCACGATGATTTAAATATGTAACTCGTGTAGTTTTTCGCGAAAAATAATATTTTATAACTTGCATGCATGTTTGAAGTAGTTTGACCCACCATATGCCTAGAATTGAGTGTTGTCCTAATAGGGAATTATCCCGTTTTTATTTTTGTGCCTGTCCAGACTGTTCCAACCTCGTAGATATGATGTTCGTGTTTTTCAGGACCTTCTCCATGTATTTTAGAGTAGTTGCTTGCATTTTTACATTTAGGTTCCGTCGCTAGTTTGCCATGTCGTGTTTAGGACATATTCTCGAATATATGAGTAGCGTTAGTTTTATTTTTCAACCCCACATATTATATATGTTTTTGTCGTAGAAATATTCATAGAATTTAACTGTGCCTTTAGTATTAGCTTTTGAGAAAGTTAGTATGCGTGATATTTTGCCATGTTGCCCTCTTGTCTATTGTGTGGGATTTATTCCGTGCGTGATATGAATTAGTTTTAAACTAGGGAGATGCCTTTGGATGCGTAGGCTAGCCTCTGGTAATTTTGGTTGCAATATAAATCCATGTTTAGGTGTTGTTTGCTTGTTATCAACATGCTAGAAAATAGTGCTGATTTGGAGATGCTGAAATATTTCAAAGTCTGAAATTTGTTATATTTTGTTGCTATCTTTCCATGAATTTTGCTAGTGATCTGTAGCTCTTTTGAGGTTCGTGCAATCGAGTTAGTTGTAGTCCTTAAGATTATCTAGCATGCTGTTAATTTTCATGCCATTTGGTGCCGTGTAGCATATAGTTTTTCTGCTGACAATTTGCCTTCAAATCAAAAACTGCACTGTCAAAAAAACTGATATTTTCACTAAGTCTGAAACTGGTGTGAGATGCCATTTTGTGAGTTCTTTTCCTAGTGATCCATGCTTCCATGCTAGATGTTATTAGTAGGGTGTCGAAGTGCACCTTTCCCTCTACTGTCTCATGCCTTGTTTGAGCATTTTAGATTTATGTAGCTTGTTGTTTTGGGAGGTAGAAAAGGCCATGTTGCTGTTTTGGGGAGATTGTAGCTATTTCTTGTTTAGCTTTTAGTTGTTGAACCGTTGCTCCGTTTTGATCATTTCCTATATGAAACTTGCTTAGAATCTCGTGTAGTTTCATATTATCTTGCTACTTGTGTGGTGTGGATGCGTGTGGCTGTCATTGCATACATATTGCATTCATGCCATCATATCTTGCGGTGATCATATGTTTTGAACTGTAGCTCCGTTGGACATGATCTCTATGTGTAAATTGAGTGGAACGACGCGTAGAATCACGTGAACCTATTTAATTTTCTATTTGACAAATATTAAAACGTGTTATTGCAGATCTGGACAGAATTGTAAATTAACGTATGAGGTAAGTCCGGAGATGGTATCAGTCGTTTCCGACCTCAATAAAAATGCCTAGATAGGTAGCTTAACTACGCTTCACGTATTGCCATGTTTAACCAACATTTAATATTGTCGTGTACCTAATCGGGATGTAAATAAATAATTGTATGTGGAATTTCGTCAATATGCAACTCGTTGCATATTGAACTTCATTTATTGTGTAGTGCTTGATTGTCGTGAATTGCCATGCCATGTCTTGCATATATTCAACTGTTCATGCATCATATGTGGATTGCATCTTGTCGTGCATGTGTCGTGGTGAATATTGTGTGTTGATGCTTGTTTCCTGTTTCCTTCGTCTCGATAGAGTTTCGCAAGCGTGTCGGAAAGTGAGGACCCGTTCGACTACATCGGCTCGTATGCTTCACGGAGTTGTTCTTCTTCCAAGTGGGATCTCAGGCAAGATGACCATTTCCCCAGATATCATTACTATCAATGCCATGCTAGTTGTACCGTTTCTATCGCTATGTCTCATTGCCTACCACCTGTTAAATGTCAGCCTCTCAACATTGCCATGAAAACCCTCAACCTGATCACAACCTAGCAAAACACTGATTGGCTATGTTACCGCTTGCTTAACCATGTGTTAGCGTTGCTAGTTGCAGGTGCAGTTGCTTTCATGTGATAACATGGGTTCCTTGTTATATCACCCTCTTAATGCTATTTAATTTAATGCACCTATATACTTGGTAAAAGGTGGAAGGATCGGCCCTTCTAGCCTGGTGTTTTGTTCTACCTTTGCCCCCTTAGTTTCGGCTACCGGTGTTATGTTCCATAATTGAGCACTCCCAACACGATTGGGGTTGTTATGCGACCCCCTTGATAATTCATCTTAGATTAAAGCTGGACTAGCAAGGCCCAACTTTGGTAGTACATTTTCCTAATAACCTAATAAAAATGCATAGGGACCCGCCGGCACCTGTAGAGTAATTAACCAACCCCCAGGCCAGTGCTCCGCATGAGTGTTGGTCCAAACCGGGCGATGTTTGGCACCCCCTGGTCACCCAAGGTTTAGCCAACCCGACGTCATGCCCATCCATCGTGTCCTGAGAACGACATGCGTGGCTCCTATCGGGATCGTCGACACGTTGGGCGACCTTGCTAGATTAGTTTTACCTTTGATGAATATCTTGTGCTTCGGGATTCCAGTGACGCTTTGGGTAATCTCAGAGTTGAGGTTTTCCACTAAGGATTCCGACGAGATCGCGAGTTTCGTGATCGAGGATTTCTAGGCGGCTTGTGGTAATTTGTGATGGAGTGGTTGGAGCACCCCTGCAGGGTTAAATCTTTCGGAAAGACGTGCCCGCAGTTATGTGGCAACGTGGAAACATTGTTTAACACAGGTTCTAGATAACTTGAATTTAACGTAATTAAAAACTTGCCAACGGAGTGTGTAACCGTGACTGTCTCTTTCGTGAGTTCGTTCTCCGAACGAGTACACGGTGGGGTTATGTTTGACGTAAGTAGGTGCTCAGGATCATTCATTTGATCATTATTAGTTCACGTCCGATATGCGTAGGTCATCCCCCTCTTAATTCTTGTACTCGTAAGTTAGCCACCAAATAAAGTCTTAGTCGCTTGCTGCAGCCTCACCACTTAACCATACCTCACCCATTAAGCTTTGCTAGTCTTGATACCTTTGGATATGAGATTGTTGAGTCCCCTATGGCTCACAGATTACTACAACACAAGTTGCAGGTATAGGTAAAGGTTACTTGATGCAAGCGCGTTGATTGTTCATTTGGAGTTTCTTCTTCTTCTTCATCGATCTAGGATGGGTTCCAGGCCGGCAGCCTGGGATAGCAAGGATGGACGTTATTCTTTTCTCTTTTGTTTTCGTCCTTAGTCGGACCCTTCTCTTCTTTGTGATGTTTATGTATTGTACTGATGATACTCTGATGTAGCTCGTGGCGAGTGTAAGCCAATTCCATATATCTCATCTTTTCAGTGCATGTACTTGTAACGATATCCATTCTTGCGAAATGATGAGATGCGCTTCTATCCCTGACGATGCCCTCGTGCCAAATTAAGGATAGGTTTGCATTTTGGGCGTTACAAGTTGGTATCAGAGCAGTACCGACCTAGGAGCCCCCTTGATTGATCGAACTTGGCCGAGTCAAGTCTAGTAAAAACTGCTTTGAGTCTAGCTGTATATCGGAGAGTAGGATTCTTTTTTCTCCTCTTCTATGCTCTGGTGAGGAATCTTGATGTAATAATTTCAATTCTACTCCTCTTCTCACTCAATGTTTCTTAGGATCACGCGGATATTTTTGGAATCTATAAGATGTCGATGTGACGGAGTTCTGTCTTGGTGCCTCCTGTCTGACTTGATTTCTTCCGGGGAGTTGAGCTCCAGGGAGTTCTTGAGCACATCGGTATCATTCAGATTTCTTAATATCTCAGGACGAAGGATGTTCGAAATTGCATCAATACTAGTAGTGGCGAGAGGAGTCCGGCTTCCCAGTACTAGTGCAAAGAGTTCCGGATGTATCGCCATATTTAGTATCGTTGTGATTATGAGTGGCTGAGATAGATGAGTTTCCGAGGTCTCTGGTTATGTGTTGACGGATGTGATACACTGGACAGGTTAGTTTAGGAGTTGAGTGATATATTATTCCTTGTATCCGTGGACCAGATTGCATGACCATAAATTTTGGGAGTTCTTAGGTGGGAATTCAGATAGTTCCTTATAAGACAATCTTCCAACACATGCATGTTGTGAGGTTGGGGTTCGACATCTAGTGGATTCGTTTGTTCGCGGTCGTCATACAGCAGTTCTCGTTGGGTCTTAAAGAGTCCTTGTAGCTTTCTACGACTCGGGGACGCTTCGTATGTCGTGTGCACTGCCTTGTACATGATGGCTACTATAAGGATCGAGCCCGTGCGATCCTATCCACGAAAATATCGGACGGAATCTCTGTCATGAATTTATTCTGGCCTGTTTCGTAAGCCACATCCTTTGTTTGTTGAAATATGGTAATTCAAGTTGCTTCGATGACAAATGGTGAATTCATATCTTTCCAAGAGGTGTTCTCATATTTTTATGAGAATGCAAATTCTTTTGCTCAATCAAGTGTCTTATCAATTTTTGTCAACCAGAGTTGTCATATCAATTCCTTTCAACCGGTGTGCTTCTCTTCAAGTGAATTCAATCCTCTCCAATTTTGAAAGATCATTCTCTCATTTCTTCCAGAGTTTGTCTCATCCGTCCCTAGTTGTCTTTGTTTTTTCCTCGCCCTCCCGCCCTTTTTCTTAAGTGATTCAATTATCATCCAATGCCTTTCTTTTCATCTATGCTTCCGCTCTCCTCTCTTCCATGTCGTATCCGGTGATTCATTGTGAAGATTCTCAGGAGCTTCGTGTTCATCTTTATACATTCTTGTTGTCTTTTCCGGTGAATCCAATTCAGTTATCCGTGTTCATCATATCCTTGTCATCCTTTAAATTCTTTCCCATGTTCGAAATTCTTATTCAAGCCTCTCTTGTTATTATTCCATCTCTGTTCTAGGCGGAGTGTTGAAGATGTCTCAGATGTTCTTATTCTCAATCCCTTCAATTATTTCGAGGGTCTCACCTCTTCAAGTTTTCTTTGTACCGGTGCAATCTCTCTATTTTTGAGCAATCTTTTCAACGGTGGTTTCTTTTGATTGGGCCCATAACCCACAAGTTTTTCCCAGGATCTAATCTCACTCTTGTAATCTTTCCGGAGTTCTCTAATTCTTTTCAACTATGACGTAAGTATGAATTTCATCATTCATATTCCTTCTTCAAGATCGCTTCAAATTTATTTTCGTCATTGGCTCAACTTTTCCTTGTTCTTATTCCGGAGTATCTCAGTTATTCTTGGTGGTGTTCTCATCATTTTCAGTTTGGAAGACCGAAGGAGTGTTTTTGTCAAATCTTGGTCCATTCTCTTGAAGATTCATCATTTTAAATTTGTGCCATCATCTTAATTGTTCCCAATCATGAGAAAACCTTTCTTGCTATCAGGTGCATTTCTGAGTTGTTTTCATTCTTGATCCTACGAAGGCCATCATTTCAGAAGATTTCTTTGTTCTCAGCTTTCACCTTTCGTTCTCAAATTCTTCTCAATTGTTGTCTATTCGTTCGTCTCTCAATTATTCCGGTGCCCCATTCAGTTTTCTATTAGGCGGCTCAAGATCTCTTCTTTCTCAAGGTGTCTTCAAGATTATTGTGGTAGTAGTTCTCATTTTCGTCTTCGTTCTTTTCTTGCCAAGATCTAGTTTCTATTCCTTCTAACAGAGGCTTTGTGATGTTGCTCTCTTCAATATATTTTTTCTCTTTTCAAGATCACATTGTTTCCTTGCTCAATTTAGTTAGTTTGTTGTGAATCTTCAAGATCTTTCCATTGTATCGAATTTTTGTCCCTTTTTCCTACCGAAGTGCTGCCGAATTTTTGTGTGAATTCTTCCTTGTTTCTCATATCATTCTCCATCTCTTTGCAAATTTCAAGAGTCATTTCTTTCACTCGTTTGTCAAAGAAGCGGCTAAGTTTTACCTCTTGCTTTCTCATCCTGTTCCCCTTTCATTCTTGGATCTCGGGTCGAGATCCTCTTGTAATGTAGGAGAGTTGTGACAGCCTGAGACCGACGCTCCAGAAGATTTCCTCTTTATTCCATTGCTAGTGTGTGTTTATTTTTATTTATCGTATCATCCTCGCATCATGCGCATCATCTGCATTGTATCGGCATCCCGTTGCCGCCAGTTTTCAAAATTTGCATCCGTTATTAGTTGCCAGTTCTCTCCGTTCTCGTCGTTAGCTGTTTTGAGCCAGACCACACACGCACGCGCCCGCAGCATCATTTAAATCCTGTTTTTGAAAGTGTGTGTAAAACTTTCTTGGATTGGGATGAACTTGGCGTGTGGTCTTATTTTTATGTAGGTAGGCCGCCTACCAATTTTCGTTGCAATCGCAGTCCGTCTGGTACCCGAACGGTCGACCGTAGCGGCACCGTCATCGGTTTATCAGCGGACGGGTTTTCGATGTTTTAAAATTACGTTGTCGGGTGCCGTTTTACCTCTCATCTCCGGCTAGCCTAATCTACACAACCACCTAGCCCAACCTCGCGACCGGAACCGTTTGATTCCGATCGCACGGTTGAAAACGGGGCAAAAAACGCTCTAACCTTGCCCCCCTTCCTATTTAAGCACCCCTAACCTGCCCCTAATGGAAACCGTCTCTCTCCCTCTATTTTCGCGCCCCTCCTAACCCTAGCCGCCACATGGTCGCCTCCCACCTCTCACCAGCACCTCTGCCGCCGCCAGGTCCTGCTGAACCCAGATCCGGCCCGTCCGGGCCCGAACCGTTGCCGCCGCAAGGCCGAGCCGTGCAGCAGCAGCACCCGCAGCCCGTGCCCAGGCAGAGGGGCCGAGCTCCCCTTGCATAACCTCTCCCCTCGCGCCCTGCGTCGGCGACCACCGGAGCCGCCGTGACCCTCTCTCCCTTCCCTGTCGGCTCCAACTCCCTCCCTCACCCCAGTTCATGTGGGCTTCATGCAGGAGCTCGCCCGACCCCATGGCGCCACCACGTCGATCTACTCCGGCCGAAGTCCATCCACCGTCGCACGCCCGGGAATGGCTCCCCGTAGCCGCATCCGACCATCGGAGGCCCGTTCCGCCTCCTCCCGTCGCCTCCCCTGTAGCAGTCGTCATCGCTGTCCTCTGCGCTTCCCCGGCCGCCATGGATTCTTGCGGGAGCAGGAACGAGTCCGCCCCGTTAACCACGCCGCTCGAGCGCTGGCTTGGGCCGAGCCTAGCACTCCAGCGTGGCCCAGCCCCGCGCGGCCTCCCTCGGACCAGCCCAGTCTGTCCTAATGGCCCATCTCAAGCGCCGGCAGGCCGACCTACACGACTAGTCTTCGGCCTAGGGCCACGAAGGTGAGCCCCCAATCCCCTCTATTTTGTGCCCTAGCATATTTTAGCTATCTAGCGCCCATGCCTTGTTGGCCTAGTTTAGCAGATTCGGCTCGTAGATTTTTTATTTAAAACTTGTGATTTATTTCTTTTCAGAGAAAAAGCGTATTTTCTAACCCCGTAGATATTTAACCGTGTGTCGGATCACGATGATTTAAATATGTAACTCGTGTAGTTTTTCGCGTAGAATAATTTTATAACTTGCATGCATTTTGAAGTTGTTTGACCCGCCGTATGCCTAGAATTACGTGTTGTCCTAATAGGGAATTATCCCGTATTTATTTGTGTGCGTGTCCGGATTGTTCCAACCCTGTAGATAAAATGTTCGTGTTGTTCAGGACCTTTTCCATGTATTTTAGAGTAGTTGCTTGCATTTTTACATGTAGGTTCCATCGCTAGTTTGCCATGTCGTGTTTAGGACATATTCTCGCATATATGTGTGGCGTTAGTTTTATTTTTCAACCCCATATATTATATATGTTTTCGGGGTAGAAAAGTCCATAGATTTTAACTGTGCATTTAGTTTTAGCTTTTGAGCAAGTTAGTGCGCATGATATTTTGCCATGTTGCCCTCTTGTCTATTTTGTGGGATTTATTTCGTGCGTGATATGAATTAGTTTTAAACTAGAGATATGCCCTTGGATGTGTAGGCTAGCCTCTGGTAACTTTGGTTGCAATAAAAATCCATGTTTAGGTGTTGTTTGCTTGTTGTCAACATGCTAGAAAATAGTGCTGATTTGGAGATGCTGAAATATTTCTATGTCTGAAATCTGTTATATTTTATTGTTGTCTTGCCATGACTTTTGCTAGGGATCTGTAGCTCTTGTGAGGTTCGTGCAATGGAGTTAGTTGTGGTCCTTATGATTCTCTGGCATGCTATTAATTTTCATGCCATTTGGTGCCATGTAGCATATAGTTTTTCTGCTGTCAATATGCGTTCAGATCGAAAACCGCACTGTCAAAAAAACTAATATTTTCACTAAGTCTGAAACTGGTGTGAGATGCCATTTTGTGAGTTCTTTTCCTAGTGATCCATCCTTCCATGCTAGATATTATTAGTAGGGTGTCGAATTGCATCTTGCCCTCTACTATCTCATGCCTTGTATGAGCATTTTAGATTTATTTAGCTTGTTGTTTTGGGGTGTAGAAAATGCCATGTTGTTGTTTTGGGTAGATTGTAGCTATTTCTTGTTTAGCATGTAGTTGTTGAACAGTTGCTCCGTTTTGAACGTGTCCTATATGAAACTTGCTTAGAATATCGTGTAGTTTCATATTATCTTGCTACTTGTGTGGTGTGGATGTGTGTGGCTGTCATTGCATACATATTGCATTCATGCCATCATATCTTGCGGTGATCATATCTTTTGAACCGTAGCTCCGTTGGAGATGATCTCTATGTGTAAATTGATTGGAACGACGCGTAGAATCACGTGAACCTATTTAATTTTCTTTTTAACAAATCTTAAAACGTGTTGGTGCAGATCTGGACAGAATTATAAATTAACGTATGAGGTCAGTCCGGAGATGTTATAAGTCGTTTCCGACCTCATTTAAAATGCCTAGATAGGTAGCTTAACTACGCTTCACGCATTGCCATGTTTAACCAACATTTAATATTGCCGTGTACCTAATCGGGATGGAACTAAATAATTCGTATGTGGAGTTTTGTCAATATGCAACTCGTTGCATATTGAACTTCACTTAATGTGTAGTGTTTGATTGTTGTGAATTGCCATGCCATGCGTTGCATATATTCAACTGACCATGCATCATATGTGGATTGCATCTTGTTGTGTATGTGTCGTGATGAATATCGTGGGTTGACGCTTGTTTCCGGTTTCCTTCCTCTCGATAGAGTTCCGCAAGCGTGTCGGGAAGTGAGGACCCGTTCGACTACATCGGTTCGTCTGCTTCCCCGAGTCGTTCTTCTTCCAAGTGGGATCTCAGGCAAGATGACCATTTCCCTAGATATCATTACTATTAATTCCATGCTACTTGTACCATTTCTAACGCTAAGTCTCATTGCCTACCACCTGTTAAATGTGAGCCTCTCAACATTGCCATGAAAACCTTTAACCTGATCACAACCTAGAAAACCACTCATTGGCTATGTTCCCGCTTGCTTAACCATATGTTAGCATTGCTAGTTGCAGGTGCATTTGCTTCGATGTGATAACATTGGTTCCGTGTTGTATCACCCTATTAATATTATTTAATTTAATGCACCAATATACTTGGTAAAAGGTGGAAGGATCGGCCCTTCTAGCCTGGTGTTTTGTTCCACCTTTGCCCCCTTAGTTTCGGCTACTGGTGTTATGTTCCTTAATTGAGACCTCCTAACACGCTCGGGGTTGTCATGGGGACCCCCTAGATAATTCGTCTTAGATTAAAGCTGGTTTGGCAAGGCCCAACTTTGCTACTACATTTGCCTAATAATCTAATAAATATGCATAGGGACCTGCCGGCACCCGTGGAGTAATTAAGCAACCCCCGTGCCAGTGCTCCGCATGAGTGTTGGTCCAAACCGGGCGATGTCCGGCACCCCCTGGTCACCCAGGGTTTAGCCAACCCGACGTCATGCCCATCCGTCGTGTCCTGAGAACGAGATACGCGGCTCCTACGGGATCGTCGACACGTCGGGTGGCCTTGCTGGATTAGTTTTACCTTTGACGAATGTCTTGTGCATCGGGATTGGGGTGATGCTTTGGTAATCTCATAGTTGAGGTTTTCCACTAAGGAGTCCGACGAGATCGCGAGTTTCGTGATCGAGGATTTCTGTGCGGCTAGTGGTAATTTGTGATGGACTAGTTGGAGCACCCCTATAGGGTTAAATCTTTCAGAAAGCAGTGCCCGCGGTTATGTGGCAACATGGAAACTTTGTTTAACACTGGTTCTAGATAACTTGAATTTAACTTAATTAAAAACTTGCCAACGGAGTGCATAACCGTGACTGTCTCTTTCCTGAGTTCGTTCTCCGAACAAGGACACGGTGGGGTTATGTTTAACATAAGTAGGTGTTCAGGATCATTCATTTGATCATTATTAATTCACGTACGATATGCGTAGATCATCCCCCTCCTTATTCTTGTACTCGTAAGTTAGCCACCAAATAAAGGCTTAGTCGCTTGCTGCAGCCTCACCACTTAACCATTCCTCACCCATTAAGCTTTGATAGTCTTGATACCTTTGGATATGAGATTGCTGAGTCCATGTGGCTCACAAATTACTACAACACCGGTTGCAGGTATAGGTAAACGTTACTTGATGCGAGGGCGTTGATTGTTCATTTGGAGTTTCTTCTTCTTCTTCATCGATCTAGGATGGGTTCCAAGCTGGCAGCCTGGAATAGCAAGGATGGACGTCCTTCTTTTCTCGTTTCTTTTCGTCCGTAATCGGACCCTGCTCTTCTTCGTGATGTTTATGTATTGTACTGATTACACTCTGATGTAGCTTGTGGCGAGTGTAAGCCAATTCCATATATCCCATCTTTTTTGTACATGTACTTGTAACGATATCCATTCTTGCGAAACGACGAGACGCGCTTCTATCCCTGACGAGGCCCTCGTGCCAAATTAAGGATAGGGCCGCATCTTGGGCGTTACACAGTGGTGGACCGAGGGGAATCGGAGGGAGCGACGCTCCCGAGGGAGAGAGTGGCGGCGGCGATTAGACAGTGGGTAGTATTTTAAGGGATTAGGTCTAGGTCTCAATTTAGGTGAATTATATATAGCAAAACAGGGATGATATTGATCCTCCATCTAGATCAGACGGTCGAGGTTAATAGGCTAGGGAGGCGAATTGAGAAACACATGATGATTTATGGTATTACGGGGTTGATCCGGACCCAACGGTCACGACCGTACTTTTGGGTCTGGGGGGCATCTTTGCACTGTTTAGAGGCTAGGCATAGAAGAGAGGGAGAACGGGCAACCCGGCGACAGAGTTTAAAATACCCAAATGTCCGGAATTGACCCGCTATAATGCCGTTATAGGTTTAGCGGTTCGGGTATCAAACGAACTTCGATTGCAGTGAAATTTGACAGGCGATCTACCTACATTAAAATAAAACCGCACGCCAAGTTTCAACCCAATCCAAGAAAGTTTTATACACACTTTGAAAAACAATATCTTGAATAACGTCGTTGGCACATGCGTGTGTGGTTGGACTCGAAACGGTCAACGACAAAACGGAGAGAATCGACAACTAATAACGGATGCAAGTTTTGAAAACTTGCGGCGATGGAGTGCCGATGGAATGCGGATGATGCGAATGATGCGATGATGAATGCGACAAACAAATAATTAACATGGTGACAACGGAATAAAAGGGGAATCTTCTGGAGCGTCGATCTTGGGGTGTTACAGTGAGAATGGGAAATCCACGCTACCGAAGAGGCTCGCAAATATGTGGAGGTGAGAGTGCGTATATCCATGGATTCATATTAGTCATAAAGAACTCACATACTTATTGCAAGCTTTAATTAGCTCTCTTGAAGAAAAGCACTACTCACATTCCCCTAGGGAGTAGGTTGGTAGGAGTTAACCACCGTGCGCCCCCAATTATAGTAGGACAAAGGATTTCAGTCAAGGATGAATTATGCCCCAATCTTCATCACGTAACTAGAGAATATACGTGCATGCTTCTGGAATCATAAACCTTGACATCGATATTCAAATTAATCCAAAATCATTCATTAGTGCACCCACATATTACAATCTTAATGTCACAAAACTATTGTAGGGAATCAAACATATCATATTCAGTGATCTACAAGTTTTATGTAGGATTTTATGACTAACCATGTATATGAAAAATTCTTGTTGACTCTCTAAATAGGTATAAGTGAATCATGAGAGTTTAATTCTTCCTACAAAAGAACATGCTCTAATAAATATAAGTGAATCAAAAGAGCATTCTACAAATAACGGTTTTCTATAAGTAGATAAACATGTATCCAACTTCAAAAGATATAATTGAAGCACATTCTATAAATCAAAACTCAAAATATATAAGTGAAGTGCAAAGAGCATTCCACAAAACAACCATGGACTTTCCCATATCATGTGAACAAAACAAAAACCGAGATATACCGATAATTGTTGAAGAAGAAAGATGGGATGCCTTCCGGGGCATCCCCAAGCTTCGACGCTTGAGTATCCTTGAATATTTACTTGGGGTGTCTTGGTAATCCCCAAGCATGAACTATTGTCTCTCCTTATTGTTCTCATACTGATACCTCCTTGATCCTCGAACACTTCATCTACACAAAACTTGATAGAACTTTTAATACAAAGGGTAGTACATAATCGTCAAATCTCATCATGTCTTGCCATCACTATTGTATAATTAAAATATATCATTACCTACTCTATGCTATCACAATTCTATGGCTCCCAAGTCAATGGGGCTCAATAAGAACTCAAAGATATGCAGATAAAGCAACCATAACAGCAATTTGTGGAAAACAGGAGAGTCTATAAAGATGTAGATTCATACCATACTTATGTAAATCAACAAAATATGTAAACTTTTTAAGGGATAACTAATTTTTATAAAATTACTATGTAAAAAATTAAGAAACTTTTGACCTTCAAGTAAAACATGAAAAATCAAACACTACAACCAAAGTTTCTCTTTGTGCACAACGCATATCACACAAGCAATTCAAACATCCTAAAGGTAAATCTTGGCACATAATTTTTATAATACAATGGATTTCTACAAGGGGATAATTATTTTTGTTGAAAATTTCCTGTAATAAAGATTCACAAAGTTTTCATGGGCATGAAGAAAGTTCAAGAGTAGCCCTCACTTCAGCGGTGCTCGTACTTCTCACTTTCACTTTTATTTTTGAAAATGTTTTAGGTTACCCACTTTACTTTTTTGTTTTTAATTATTTTAAAAGCACACAACAAAATAAAATTAGTCACTAAAACTTCTGGGTTGTCTCCCTGGCATCACTTTCTTTAACGCCATTAAGCTAGGCATATAGTGCTCAAGTAATTGATCCACCCGGATCCTAAGGTATATCAAAGCTAATTTTAATTAACAATGAATTGTAATTTATTAGTGAGCAGAAAATGATATATATCATGTAGCAACAAAGTATAACTCCCTTGATATGAATTGGCATGTGATGACCCACAAGTATAGGGGATCTATCATAGTCCTTTCGGTAAGTAAGAGTGTCGAACCCAACGAGGAGAAGAAGGATCTAACAAGTGGTTTTCAACAAGGTAATATCTGCAAGCACTGAAATTATCGGTAACAAGTAGTTGTGTGATAAGATGATTTGTAGCAAGTAGCAAGTAACAAGTAGCAATAGTAACAAAGGTGCAGCAAAGTGGCCCAGTCCCTTTTGTAGCAAGGGACAAGCCTGAACAAACTCTTATAGGAGGTAAAGCGATCCCGAGGACACATGGGAATTTTGGTCAAGCTAGTTTTCATCATGTTCATATGATTCGCGTTCGCTACGTTGATAGTTTGATATGTGGGTGGACCGGCGCTTGGGTACTGCCCTTACTTGGACAAGCATCCCACTTATGATTAACCCCTCTCGCAAGCATCTTCAACTACGAAATAAGAATTAAGACAAAGTCAAACCATAGCATTAAACTAGTGGATCCAAATCAGCCCCTTACGAAGCAACACACAAACTAGGGTTTAAGCTTCTGTCACTCTAGCAACCCATCATCTACTTACTACTTCCCAATTCCTTCCTTAAGCTTCTGTTATGTAGTCAACGTTCACATAACACCACTAGAGGAAAAACAACATACAACACATCAAAATATCGAACGAATACCAAATTCACATGACTACGTATAGCATGACTTATCCCATGTCCTGGGGAACAAAAGTGACTACTCACAAAGCATAATCATATTCATGACCAGAGAGGTAATGAGTAGCATCAAATATCTGAGCATATAATCTTCCACCAAGTAATCCAACTAGCATCAACTACAAAGAGTAATTAACACTACTAGCAACCTTACAAGTACCAATCAGAGTCGCGAGACGGAGATTGGTTACAAGAGATGAACTAGGGTTTGGAGATGAGATGGTGCTTATGAAGATGTTGATGGTGATGAGTCCCCTCCGATGAGAGGAGTGTTGGTGATGATGATGGCGACGATTTACCCCTCCGGGAGGGAAGTTTCCCCGACAGGACGACCCTGTGGGACCTCTAGATTGGTTCTGCTCAAGTTCCGCCTCGTCGCGGCGGCGATTCCTCCCGAAAGCCTCCTCTTGATTTTTTTTCTGGAATGAAACCCTCCTTATAGAAAAAGAGGGGGGCCAGAGGGCCACCAGGGTGCCCACAAGCCCCCTAGGCGCGGCCGGGGGGGCGCGCCTAGCAGGCTTGTGGCCTCCTGCTGGCCCCCTCTGGTACTTCTTCGGCCCAGTCTTTTTTTATAAATTCCAAAATAAATCCTCGTTGATTTTCACGGCTTTTGGAGTTGCGCAGAATAGGTATCTCAAACTTGCTCCTTTTTCAGGTCAGAATTCCAGCTGCCGGCATTCTCCCTCTTCATATAAACCTTGCAAAATAAGAGAGAAAAGGCATAAGTATTGTACCGTGAAGTGTAATAACATCCCATAAAGCGATAAATATCGACATGAAAGCATGATGCAAAATGGACGTATCAGCATGTCATGAAAGAACAATTCACGCACATCAAGTAAAGGCCAATACATAGCATAAGTAGTTTCTTGCAGTTTTGTAGTATTGGAAACATAGAGGTGAAGATTTGGTTCCACTCTCATAATAGTTGCAAGGAGGAGAAGCAAGCACATGCATATTATATCCATCAAAAGCGTCATGTGTAGTGGTAAAATGCAACCCATCAATATAATCCTTGATAAGTGCAAACTTCTCTGATATGGTGTTGTTGGGAGCATACAAAAAGATAATTGAACTATCATGTGTGGGTGCAATAGAAACAATTTCATGCTTAACATAAGGAACAATAACAAGTTCATCTTCATAAGCATAATTCATATTGGCATCATGGCCACAAGCATAGCAAGCATCATGTTCATCAAAAAGGGATATTTCAAAAGAATCCAAGGGATCATAACAATCATCATAGCATTAATCCTTCGATATGTGCGAAGGGAAATTAAATAATAAATAAGTTTAAGAGTTACACCCATTATAAGGTGGGAACGGGTAGCTAATACGATCTTCCTCCTTTTGTTCTTCTCTCTCCTCCTCATCTTTTTCATCTAATGAGCTCACAGTTTCAAAAATATCTTCTTCCATAGATTCCTGCAAAATATCAGTCACTTCCAAGGCGACATACATTTTTCAATAAATTCATCAATATTGGCATTGTATTCATAATTCTCATAGAAATATTTAACTATGGCAAAAATTTCAACCCTATAAACAACATCATCATAGTTATCATACTTCTCAAAGAATGATTCAATTTCATAAGCACCCTTAAAAGCAACGAATTCTTCTATTTGAACCACATCATATTAATCATATGTACCCTTAGGATAAGAAGCCAAGTTTTCATTATCATTTAATTCACATTCAAAGGTAAGGTGTAGACCCTTAATCTTAGAGCAACATGTATAATCACATATCATTTATAAATCCCAAGCATACCTATGCAACATTTTAATTTGATCCCATAAGTGTTTCCCTTTTTGACACAAGTGGTAATCCCTAAAGTACTCATGTTGATCCAACATGTCTCCCATTACAGATTGAATGGGGAGATATCATGATTATCAAAGTAGTATTTAATGTTTGTCACATAACCAGCAACAAGGGTTTTAGGAGGTTCCCCATCTCCATGTGTAGCAAATAAAACTGATTTTGTTGGTGTTTTGTGTTCCATATCCATAATTAAATATATAAAACAACTTATAAGAGAAAATAAAATTACTTAGTGATATTGGAAACAAGCACACACGAGAATATCAACCACTACGCTATTGAACCCCGGCAACGGCGCTAGAAAAAGGTTTTGATAACCCACAAGTGTAGGCGGTCGTTTGTAGCCATTTTTTGATAAATAAGAGTGTCGAACCCAACGAGGAGCTAAAGGTAGAACTAATAGACTCTCAAGTTCTATCGACCATCGATACAACTTTATGCAGGCTAATCCTTACTTTACCTAGAGCAAGTGTGAAACTATTTCACGGTAATAAAACTAGAAGTACTTAGTAGGTGTAATAGATAGGTTTGAAAGGTAATAAATAACATGGAAAAAAAGTTAGGTACTCTTCTAATAAATATTTGTTTAGTTAGTTGTTTAGTAGAATGCTTTTTTTATGTAACACAAGAGAAAGGTTGTCAATAGGCAATTGAATATAACATGATAGATACTTATCATATGCAATGAGGGAGATGCATACGCTAACACACTTTCCGTAATTGGTTCATATGCACTTATGATTGGAACTTTAGCAAGCATCCACAACTACTAAAGATCATTAAGTTAAAACCCGACCATAGCATTAAACATCAAGTCCTCTTTACTCCCATACGCAAACAATCCCCTTACTCGGGTGTAAGCTTCTACCACTCTATGCATCAACTATAAGTGAATTCTGAACATATTGCAAAACATCCAGCGAGATTCCCTCATGCATGCGCCTCAGGGAGGGCACCTTCGGACAACACCATATCAACATACAACTCATATCAATAACATCCTACCACAATTAACCCATAGGAAAACAGAAATCTACTCAAACATCATAGGATAGCCACACATCATTCGGTAATAATTTATAGCATTAAGCACCATGTTTAAGTAGATATTATAGCTAGGAGAAGAGGGTTTAGACCACTTCAAAGAGGGGTAGAGTCGGTGGTTATAGCGGCAAAGTTGTTGGTGCAGATCCCCATCACGATGGTTGCCCTGGTGGCGCTCCAACACCGCCGGTAGAGAGGGGAGAGAGCCCCCTCGTTCTTATTCCTCCTTGGCCTCCTCCCCGGGGGGAGGAGGGTTTCCCCTCTGGTTTATGAACGCCATGTCTCCCGATGGGCAGGAGCCCCTCCGAGATTGGATCTCTCTCTATCTGTGTTTCTATTCTCTTTTCCTGTCTATTTTCTAAACCTTCACTGTTTCTAAAATATCAGGAGATCCGTAACGCCGAGCGGGCTCAAATTATTAGGGGATTTGTATCACGAAAATATATTTATTTTGCAAAAGTAGGGTCCCAACCGACTTAAGCGGGTGCCACAAGCTGTCATGGCGTGGACAACCACCCTCGCCAGGCCATGTTGTCTTGTGCCTCCCTCGGGCACCGTGTTGCATTAATTCTTCTTCCAAAAATTCACATGTATTCCAAAAAAGTCATCGTATATTTTTACCGCATTTGGAATTTGTTTGATATGGAATTTCTGTGAAACAAAAAACACACAAAAAACAGGAACTAGTTATCGGTAGTGGATAAGTAAGTTAGTCCGAAAAAATTATAAATTGTTGCGAAAAGTATATGAAAGTTGTACAACATTGGCATGAAACAATCAAAAATTATAAATACAATGGAGGCGTATCAGGGAGGTTCCCCGGTATCGTATCACCATCACTTCTATCACTACCTTAGTTATATCGTGATTTAGAGAAATAAAATTTCAGATTTGTTTTGCTTAGAATTTTTTCTTTGAGATCTATCTATCTTTGTAACCGTGTGTGAGAGTTATATAATAAAGAATATGATAGAGCCGAAGTTGTCCCTGTCTTTCGATGAGATGGCAGTTTTGTTTTGATAGAGTCGACTTTGACGATCCGACTACGAACGTGTGAGGACGTCCCGCCTTAGCAATCGCTAAACCAACTCCGAGAGGATATTGACCACGTCGGAGCACGATCAACCTGACCGTGAAGGTCTATTTCCTACACGCAAATGAAGAACAAGCAAGAAACTAAGATTCCAATCAAGATATTGCGAATATAAGAGGAAAGCTTTATTGATGAAGGTGGGGTTCTCTAACGCCTTTGTCTAGTCGTGGAACACAAACGAAGAACGTGAAGTTGCAGCTATAGCGAACTTGTAATCTAAACAAAACCCACATCTAAACGGTGCCCTACGGGTTGTATATATGAGGGAATAGAGAGGCAATTTCGTGACCCTTTGAGGAGGGGTCCGAAAACAGCCCTAAACTCGGTTTCGCCACACATACGGACTCTAAAAATAGTCTATATTATGGTATTTCGAAATTACATGGGCCTTTCCCAAATATAAGGTGGCTCAACACCTATAATATCCTATGGATGAAATTTATAAAGTGGTGTCCTCAATATTTCGTCCAAAGCCTTCATGCTCTCCTTATGGTGGCTTTAAAGTGCGAAAATCACTAGTGGAAGCTCCACTGTTCTCTCCCACGCGTGCACCTTCTTCTCCATGCTTTATCCCGCTCCAACGGATATCCTTCTTGTCCATCCTAGGTCCTTCATTCATGAGCACAACAAAAGTATCTAACTTAGGCAGCATCATATGTTCATGAACATTAGAAGTATTCCCAAGAAACGAAAGTACGTGGTAATATAATTGGCGTGCATGAGCTCTAGTAACCGGTCCAGTATGTATAGCAGATGGGGCTGTGATTGCAACAATGGTGTTGATGTCCTCATCATCCTCCCCTTCTTAAATTGAAGTCATCCTTGACGGAAGCTCATCTTCCTCACCGAAATATGGCTTCAAATTTGCAATGTTAAAAGTGGGACTAACCCCAAAATCTGCACGCAGCTCAAGTCTATATGCATTATCATTTATTTTATCTAACACTTTGAAAGGACCATCAGCATGCGGCATTAGCTTTGACTTACGCAAATCAGGAAACCTATCCTTACACAAATTCAACCAAACAAGATCTCGAGGTGCAAAGACAACATGTTTTCTACCCTTATCTCCAGCAAGTTTATATTTAGCATTCATGCGCTCAATGTTTTCTTTAGTTAATTCATGCATATTTAATATAAAATCAACACATTCTTTAGCATCAAAATTAACCTTCTCCGAATATGGAAGAGGTAACAAATCAATATGTGCACGAGGTAGGAAACCATACACAACTTCGAAAGGACAGATCTTTGTAGTATAATGCAGCGAACGATTATAAGCAAATTCAGTATGAGGCAAGCATTCTTCCCACAGTTTTAGATTGTTCTTCAAAACAGCCCTAAGCATAGTAGACAAAGATCTATTGACTGCTTGAGTTTGTCCATCAGTTTGGGGGTGACATGTAGTACTAAAAAACAATTTTGTCCCCAACTTAGCCCATAAACATCGCCAAAAGTGGCTAAGAAATTTAGCATCACGATCTGAAACAATCATATTTGGCACACCATGCAAGCGAATAATTTCAGGAAAGAACAAATCAGCCACATTACCGGCATCATCACTTTTATGACATGGTATAAAGTGTGTCATTTTTGAAAATTTGTCCACGACAACAAATATGCTATCCCTCCCCTTCTTTGTTCGAGGTAAACCTAAAACAAAGTCTATAGATATATCCTCCCAAGGAGCACTAGGTACATGCAAATGCATATATAAACCATGAGGATTGAGTCGTGACTTAGCTTTTTGACATGTCGTGTAGCGAGCAACAAAACGCTCAACATCCCGTCGCATCTTTGGCCAAAAGAAATGTGTAGCAAGTACGTCCTTCGTCTTCTTTACACCAAAGTGTCACATCAATCCTCCTACATGCGCCTCCTATAACAACAAAAGACGAACGGAGCTACCTACAATGCATAGCTTCTTAGCACGAAACACAAATCCATTATTAATGATGAACTTGTTGCATGTTCTCCCTTCTTTAGAATTCTCCAACACATCTTTGAAATCAGCATCATGCACATATTGATCTATGATGGTCTCCAAACCAAATATTTTAAAGTCAATATGTGAAATCATAGTATAACGACGAGACAAAGCATCAGCAATAACATTTTCTTTACCCTCCTTGTGTTTAATGACGTACGGGAAAGTCTCAATGAATTCAACCCATTTAACATGTCTACGGTTCAGTTTTGCTTGACTTTTAATATGTTTCAAAGATTTATGATCATAATCTATGACAAATTCTTTGGGCCATAAATAATGTTGTCATGTTTCCAAAGTCCGAACAAGAGCATATAATTCCTTATCATAAGTAGAATAATTCAGACTAGGCCCACTTATTTTTTTAGAAAAGTATGCAACAGGTTTACCATCTTGTAATAACACACCTCGTCATCCAATTCCAATAGCATCACATTCAAGATCGAAAGTCTTATTAAAATCAGGAAGTTGGAGTAAAGGAGCATGTGTTAACTTATCTTTCAAAATAGTGAAGGCTTCTTCGTGTGCCGTACCCCAAGAATAAGGCACATCCTTCTTTGCAAGCTCATTGAGAGGTGCAGCAATGGTGCTGAAATCTCTCACAAAACGCCTATAAAACCCGGAGAGTCCAAGGAAACTCCTCACTTGTGTGACCGTTTTGGGCTGTGGCCAACTCTCAATAGCTTCAATCTTGGCTTTATCAACTACAATTCCCTGTGGAGTAACAACATAGCCAAGGAAAGATACTCGGTCTGTGCAATAGGTGCACTTCCCAAGTTTAGCAAACAAACGTTCATCACGTAGAGCAATAAAAAACAGCATGCAAATGATCCAAGTGTTCCTCCAGAGATCTACTATAAATCAGTATATCATCAAACTAGACTACCACAAATTGTCCAATGAAAGCACGTCAAACCTCATTCATTAATCTCGTGAAAGTGCTAGGTGCATTAGTCAATCCAAAATACATAACTAACCACTCATATAATCCAAACTTAGTTTTAAATGTTGTTTTCCATTCATCTCCCAATTTCATGCAAATTTGATGGTATCCACTACGCAAATCAACTTTCGAGAAAATTGTAGAGCCACTTAATTCATCAAGCATATCATCTTGCCTAGGAATAGGATGACGATAACGAATAGTAATATTATTAATGCCTCTACAATCAACACACATACGCGATGTACCATCCTTTTTCGGCACTAGAATAATAGGAACAACACAAGGACTAAGAGATTCATGTATATAACCTTTGTCGAGCAGCTCCTCTACTTGTCGCATAATCTCATTCGTCTCCTCCGGATTGGTACGGTATGGTGCACGGTTGGGTAGCGATGCACCGGGAATTGAGTCAATCTGATGCTCAATCCCTCTAATAGGTGGTAATCCCGGTGGCACGTCTTGTGGAAAGACGTCAGCAAACTCGTGCAAAATGTTAATGACAGCAGGAGGCAAAGAGGGTGGCATGTCCTCAAATGAAAATAATACCTCTTTGCATACGATAGCATAGCAAACAGATGTAGTAATATCCAAATCAGTAATATCAGATTTAGTGGCAAGTAAAGAACCACTCTTCAGTTTTATTTTAGAGGCAACACTAGATGATGATTTAGTACGCTTATTGTGTTGCTCAAATTCCTTTGCTACAATCTGATTTTCACTCTTATGTAGTTCCTGTTTCGCTTTACTAGCTCTAGCAATGTCATCTTTCATAATATGTTCAGGAGACATAGGAAGCAAAGTTATATTTTGATCCTTATGAATAAGAGTATACTGATTTGTTCTACCATGGTGTACATAATTTTTATCAAATTGCCATGGTCTACCAAGTAAACCGGAGCATGCTTGCATGGGTACCGAATCACAATCAACAAAATCAGAATATGTAGCAATGCTAAAATGCACACGAACAGTACGTGTTACCTTAACCTTGCCAGTGTTGTTGAAGAACTTGATATAATAAGGATGAGGATTTGGTATGGTGGTGAGGGATAGCTCTCCACCATCTCCATAGATGATTACGCGAACAGAATATTCCTTTACCACTCTCTTCGTATGGAACAAGTTGTTACCTGCACACTTAAAACACGTTGAGCAACTAAGCTTTCATACTTGTCAGTGTAGTCAGCAGCCATGTAGTGTGTCTCTTGTTCAGTATTATCGACACCACGTTCTTCACTTGCAATAAGAACCAGAGTCTCCTCGTCATAATCACTAACGGAGTCATATCCACCATCCTCGGTAATAATCATCACACACTTGGATGGGCACTCTCTTGCATGATGACCTCCACCCTTGCAACGACGACAAACAACCTCATGTGTTTGCCCTCTGGATGCCATGGATGAAGAAGAGCTCTGTGCGGGCTCGGAAGGTGTGCTATTGGCGAAGGGTGGGGCAGGGGCCTGTTTCCTAGTATCTCTGGTGGAATTGGCGGCTGAAGTAGGCGGTGCTGATGTAGAAGGACGTGTGGAAGTTGATGTGGTTCGTCGCGTCCATGAGGAAGTGCGACCTGCAGATAAATTAGTTCTCGCCAATGCCTGTCGATCCTGCACTTCACGTTCAGCTTTGCAAGCAAGATGGAATAAACGAGTGATAGTGTTATAATCCTTATATTCTAGAATAGTCTGAATATCTCTATTTAATCCACCCATAAAACATGCAAGCATAGCTTCATTGTCATCAACAATACCACATCTAATCATTCCAGTTTGTAATTCCTGATAATATTCTTCTACAGACTTTTTCCTTGTCTTAGACGATGTAAGTTTTGAAGTAATTCACGTTGATAATATGGTGGAACCCAACGAGTACGCATAGCAGTTTTCAAAGCAGCCCAAGTAGTTGGAATATTAGCATGATGTATTCGAGAGTATTCACACCACCAAACACAAGCAAAACTAGTGAAAGAAGAAACAGCAGCAGCAACACGTCTATCTTCGGGAAATTGCAAGCATGCAAATCATTGTTCTCTTTCTAACTCCCAATTAAGATATATATCAGGAACATATGGACCATCAAAAGTAGGAATATTCAATTTAAGTTTAGGGAGTGGTCATGATCCCGTACCTGAGGTTGTGGTGCATCCCTACCATTGTGATTGTATCCATGTGGACGACCGGCAGCTTGTCGTGGTGGTTGTTGTTCCTGGTGCTGAACTGGAGCAACCTCTCCCTCATCATTGTAATCATCATCATACTGCTCATTTTTCTCAGCCATAGATACCTCGGTAGTAGCACCAGGAGGAGCAGCAGCGGGACCAGCCGCGGCAGTAGGAGGAACAACACCAAAATTCTGCACTTGGCCGACAGGCACGCGTCGCGCTCGTAGCCATTGTTGTGGTTGTGGGTGAAGAGGGACAGAAGCTGCAGCTCGTGGTGGTAAACGTGCAAGCACCGCACTGAACTTGGCGTTCATCTTGCTGTCGAATTTCTTCTCCATACCTTTGAGCTTGTCCATGGCCTCTCCAAAGGTGGTCACGAAATCTTGTACCTGGTCAGACATCATTTGCTGAAATTTATCATGGAGCTACCGGTTGGTCAGTGTCTCCCAGTCGATCTCCTCGTCGTGTTATCCTGGCATGGTTAGCAGCAATAGGAACACAGAAGAATATGAACCTACAGACTATTCGGAAGTGGTGGTGGTGGTGGTGGTGTGTCACAAATCCGTCAAGAAAATCTTAATTTCTTACCAACTCTTACCCAGCAGCAGGTGGCGATCGGCAACTGGTGTAGTCAAAACTCTCAAATCTTGGATAGAGCGGTTGCCACGTGGTGTCAAACACAGGATGTAGATGTATGTGGAGCTGAGAAGGCTTATAATATGGTAGCAAGAAAGGTAAGCAATAATCAGTTCAGAGATGCAAAATGGAAAAGACGCTCAACGACGGTACCGTGTTGGTCCTAGGCTAGACCGTACTAGAGACGCGAGCCTAGAACACCAACGAAGTTACGACGACACGTACTAATCAAGGGAAGAGCCACTCTGATTTTTTTCTCTCTTTTTTGCGCTCTTTTTTTTCTGCGCTTTTTTCAGAAAATCACTATAATGGCAAGTGTCTCAAAATTCTTCCCAAGGACCAAAAACAGGATAGGCATGAAAAATAAATTGACATTTTTTTAATTATTTCTGGAGCAATTCGGGGTTGCGACGACCAAAATTGCGACAAAAATCACTATGATAACGAGTGTCTCAAAACTCTCTAAAAATCCTAACAAAACGATAGGGAATTTTTTTTCACCCCTCGCATTTTTTCCCGAAACCTACTCAGGTAAGGAAACGCGAAACCGAAAGCAAATTAAAGGATCTCGAAATTAACCTAAGGCGGAAAGGAAGCAGATTAAGATTGTCATGGAGATATGGTGGTGGTATATGACAGCAAGGATAATGGTGGCGTGGTGGTGGTATATGGCAGCGATGAAAAATGGTGCGGTGGCAGCGTGACAACCTATGAACAGAACTCGGAACTCTAAAGGACTAGACACTAAGACCAGCAACTTGACACGACGATGTAACCGCAATTTCAACAAAGCAAACTACTGAAAAGACTATGCAAAGGCTCGGATTGGTTCCGATATGATCATCTAACCCTAATTTTTTTATGGTTTTTTTCGTGGACTATAGGTATGAAGAATAAACGCGATCTAACTACGAAAAACTGGTAAAATCCCACCCAACAACCTGAAAATATGATACCACTTGATAGAGGCGAAGTTGTCCTTGTCTTTCGATGAGATGGTGGTTTCGTTTTCGTAGAGTGGACTTTGATGATCCGACTACGAACGTGTGAGGACGTCACGCCTTAGCAATCGCCAAACCAACTTCGAGAGGTTATTGACCATGCTGGAGCACGATCAACCTAACCACGAAGGTCTATTTCCTGCATGCAAACGAAGAACAAGCAAGAAACTAAGTTTGCAATCCAGATATTGCGAATATAAGAGGAAAGCTTTAATGATGAAGGTGGGGTTCTGTGACGCCATTGTCTGGTCGTGGAACACAAACGAAGAACGCGAAGTTGCAGCTATGGAGAACATGTAATCTAAACAAAACCCAAGTCTAGACGGTGCCCTAAGGGTTGTATATATGAGGGAATAGAGAGGTAATTTCGTGACCCTTGGAGGAGGGGTCCAAAAACAGCCCTAAACTCGGTTTCCCCACACATACGGACTCTAGAAATAGCCTATATTATGGTATTTCGAAATTACATGGGCCTGGCCCAAAAATAAGGTGGCGCAACACCTATAAGAGCCTATGGACGAAATTTATAAAGTGGCGTCTTCAATATTTCATCCAAAGCCTTCATGCTCTCCTTATGATGGCTTTAAAGTGCGAAAATCACCAGTGGAAGCTCCATTGTTCTCTCCCGCGTGTGCATCTTCTTGTCCATGCTTGATCCCGCTCCAACGGATATCCTTCTTGTCCATGCTAGGACATTTATTCATGAGCACAACAAAAGTATCTAACTTAGGCAGCATCATATGTTCATGAACATTAGAAGTATTCCCAAGAAACGAAAGTGCGTGGTAATTCAATTGGCATGCACGAGCTGTAGTAACTGGTCCAGTATGTATAGCAGCTGGGGCTATGAGTGTAACAATGGTATTGATGTCCTCATGAGATTAGTTGAGTTTATGTGCCTTACTCTCATCCATCTATCATCATAGCATTGAAATGAAACAAATAAAAAACTCATTTGCTTGTCGCATGGTTAGTAATGACTTCACATAGAAAAGGTATACGTGATAAAAGTTGTTGAGAATAAAAAAACATAGCATTAGTAATTGATAAAATCTCTAAAATATTATGATAGAGGGGAGGAGATTTACATACAAATACACTATATTGAATATCTTTTATGATTGTGAGCCCCCATCAAATATTATACAAAGATCAAGTGTTCATTCTGGACATGGAAGACAACATAATTATCATGATAGTTTACATTCACTAGAAGTTATGTGGTCTTGGCTCCCTTAACATGTGGTGCTTGATTTAGATCTTTTGCTAGCGAAAATTTTCAACATTAAGTAGAGATACTAGTTGTGCATCTATATCCCCTTAAAACCAGTTTCTTTCCATGAGGGTCTTATCATACCTATCTATGGATTGGGTAAGATCCTTCAACTATGTCGTCATCGAAGCATCAAGCAATGAAAATTGCTCTTAAATAGTATATATGATCTTTTATTGCAAGAAAAAAATAAGATTTATACGATCTTTTGATGGAAAAGAAATAAAAGTGATAGAGTGCATAATAAAGTTTGCTATCATAACAGAATATGCATTAAGAGCTTGCACATCTAAAAACTTAAAAGTGCATGACAACATGTGATTCACTCTAGGAAGGGCCTATCTTTTATCTTCATAAATTTACTTTTGTGCAACAGTCAATAAAGTTTACCATTTTTCATCCTATTAACTCTCTAGTTGGCAAGCATCATGTGGGGAGGATAGATCCGCATAAATATATCTAATTGAATGTAGGTGATCATAAAACATTATTGTTGACATTACACTATTAAAAATTAGATCATTAACGACCAGCCTCATATAATGTTTGTTCGTTACTACCAAATTTGGCCCGTGAGAATTCTGGGGACTTCCCATCTTCAGGTTATCTTAGCAAGTGGTCGGTGTTGTACAATTAGTGTCATTTCTGAAGCTGTTATTCCTTATGTCTTGTATTTACGTCGTGAGAGAAAGGATAAATATCAGTCTAAGTATAGGTTTGCTAACCTATCTGAGACTCCTGTTTGTCCATGAGAACCATGGCAGCGGAGTGGTGGATCTCCTCCCATGGATTGAAGGCGGCCATGGCCCTTGGAGTATTTTCATGATCTCGGCTAGGAGAAAGCGCATCAGCTGAAGGCTAGTTGTGATTTGGATATAATATACATGCACATCCGCTTCATCCTTCGAATTACGTGAAAGATTTGTCTCCATCTTTACTTAATAATAAAGAGGCTATCGTTTATGTCGGAAAACCTGCCGCGATGATTTTATAAAAAAAGTCCTTGGTGTTTTTTAAAATTAACCCGCAATCCAATTGATAAGTGAAGCTGAATCGGTATGTGCGAGAGAAAAAAACACCAGACCACCCACGACCTTACCTCCCATCTCCAGCGCTAGTGCGCCACCACCCCTTGCCACGGCGTCGTGCGCCGCCGGTCCCAACTCCTCCAACGCCCGCCTCCATCCCCGCGCGCCACCACCCCAGATCCAGGCCTCCCCCGCGCGATGGCCGAGGCTCCGACGGGCGAGCCGCAGGGCGAAGGAGGCGGGGAGCCGGCGCCGCATGGAGGAGGAGGCGAAGGCGGCCTCCGCCGCCGGCGGGGACGGGGACAGCAGCGTCTACACCTATGAGGACAAGAGCACAGAGAACTACCTCCGCGGCGGCTACCATGATGTCCGGCCCGGCGACAACTTCAAGTAGGGCGCCTATGTCGTGCAGTCCAAGCTCGGCTGGAGCCACTTCTCCACCACCTGCCTCCCCTGGGACACCGCCCACTCTGTACGTGCTCACCACCCCCCTCGCCTTGCCTTGAAACCCCCAGTTAAAATCACCCCGCTACCTCTAGGATTCGTGACGAGGATATGTAGGAAAAAATAACGATCTGGATGCAGCTGTTTGCCTGCCCACCAACTGTTCGCTCTTTTGTCCCAGAGCTTATAAGCAGAAATGCTAAATCCATTTCTCATTATTACTGTTTTATCCGTCAATCCTATCACACTGCACGAGATATTTTGATGTTTTACGCCGCTTTCCTAGAGGCTCGGGCTGTTGTTGTCCAGCGTTCCTGAATCTTTTGGTTATCTGTGCAGAGGTATGTGGCCCTGAAGGTGCAAAAGAGCGCACAACACTACTCGAAGGCTACCATGGATGAGATCAAGATCTTGAGGCAGATTGCCGACGGTGACCCTGAAGACTCCCGTTGTGTTGCTAAGCTTCTTGACCAATTCAAGCACACAGGCCCCAATGGAGCCATGTCTGCATGGTGTTTGAGTTTCTTGGTGATAACTTGCTCATCCTAATAAAGTACACGGACTGTCGTGGCATTCCGCTTGCAATGGTTAAGGAGATATGCCGGCATGTGCTCATTGGTCTTGACTACCTCCACCGCGAGCTTTTCATTATCCACACTGACCTGAAGCCCGAAAACATATTCCTCGTGTCCACTATTGACCCCTGAAATGATCCCCAAAAGTCAGGTGTGCCACTGGTGCAGCCTTCTGCAAGGGCCACCGAGCCACCTCTAAGGGCTCCTGCTCGACCATTAACGAATAGTGTCCATCACCAGATTTTTGTTAGATGTATGCAATCTAGTGACTAAAAATGTATGTTTTGTGAACTTGAAAGTTTCCATCATGCAGTGGCTGATGTTGGCACCACCTCGTCGCAGCGCCGCTCTTCGTCTTCCACTCAGCTCTCAACACACAAGAACACACACACGCTCATGCACCAAGGATGAGGAATGCATTGGCTTTGCCAAAGAGACTCCCTGGTGAGCACACGATGGCTACATCTTTTCCCTCGGCCCTCTCGGCCTCCTTTTCTCATTAACTCAAGCAATACTTATACACATAAGGCTAACCTCACACACACAACTCAGCCGCCATCCACGGCCACTAACCCAACTAATACATCTCCTGGAATCACGCATGGGACTCGGCCAACATGCAAGGCACACCAGTTCGAGTCATAAATCCACTCACGCATGCACCATGCCCTATTCTCTTGCTGCTACTAACTAACTCACCTAATCCCACTACTAACTTGCGTGTACACACATTAACTCATCTTCACATGAGTACACACCGGCAGTCTAGTAGCTGGACACGACTGCATGCTTGGCTCAACAAAAACAAATAACTAAACCTAGTACTAATAACAAGATTAGTTCCAACATTCACCTCCTTAATCTTGTTAACTTAGTTTTCTCTTGAAGCCCGTGGTTGTCGATGTCGCTGGTGCAACACGGAGACGGCCGCCAATGCCATCTTGTCACGCTGATTGTCGTCGTTGCCGCTGGCTTCGATGAGAGCCACACCTCTTATGCGTTCACCATGAGTGTGCCATCATTGCACGCTCGTTGACGCATGTGTGCCACCACTTCCGCAACTCGTCGGTGACTCACCTCCATGTTCATCACCGGTGCCGCAACTCGCCAATGACCCGCCTCCATGTTCGTCACCGATGCCGCAACTCGCCGGTGACTTGCCTTCATGTTGCCGACGATGACTTGCCTCCATGTTGCCGACGATGACACACCTTATCGCCGACTCGGACATGGAACTCCTTAAGGCAATGGCCTCCACTCCATGGCCATCACCTTCTTGCCGCCGGCGACTCAACTTACCGGGCAGCATACCTTTCTCCATCACTCGTGACGCAGCTCGACGATGATGAAGACACGCACCAGCTGCTAGCAGCATCACGCCGTCCACGACGTCCAACTTGCGTCGCCAACATCCTCCTCACATGGAGTCCGCCACGCAGCCACCACCGCATCCGCCATAACAGCCGCACCGTGGTGCTCCTCCATAGGCTGACACACGGCCCAAAGCTTCGTGTGGCCGTCGACGAACGCCGCCATTGCCGGCACGCCTACGGCACGATGAACCACGTCCAAAATAACCAGGCTCATGATACCAATTGTTGGCGCCGCCTCGTCGCAGCGCCGCTCTTCGTCTTCCACTCAACTCTCAACACACAAGAACAGACACACACACGCTCATGCACCACGGATGAGGAATGCATTGGCTTTGCCAAAGAGACTCCCTGGTGAGCACACGATGGCTACATCTTTTCCCTCGGCCCTCTCGGCCTCCTTTTTCTCATTAACTCAAGCAATACTTATACACAGAAGGCTAACCTCACGCACACAACTCAGCCGCCATGCACGGCCACTTACCCAACTAATCCATCTCTTGGAATCTCTCCAGACGCATGGGACTCGGCCAACATGCAAGGCACACCAGTTCGAGTCATAAATCCACTCACGCATGCACCAAGACCTATGCTCTTGCTACTACTAACTAACTCACCTAATCCCGCTACTAACTTGCGTGCACACACATTAACTCATCTTCAGGTGAGTACACACCCGCAGTCTAGTAGCTGGTCACGACTGCATGCATGTCTCAACAAAAACAAATAACTAAACCTAGTACTAATAACAAGATTAGTTCAAACAGCTGATACAAGTTAATGTGAGATGTCGCGAAGATCTTCAAAAGGAACATCATAATATTCTTTTCCTTTTATATGAATAGTACTCCTCCTATTTCTTTAGTACATTAATTTGGTTCTCCAGGGTGAGGGCCAAGGACAGCGCAGTCAAGGGAAACATATCAAGCCGATCTATAAAAGGCTACAGGCATGTGAATGGATATTGGTTTCTAAACACATGTATTTTGATTGCACAACATCTCAAACGGGTGAAAAGTACAGGGTTTGTGGGACTAGCATTAAGTAGGGCTTAATTGGTTTCTAAACATCAAACTTCTGATCAAAAGAAACTCGTACTGGAAGAAAAGTTCAATGGAGTGGTGCAAGAACTGTTAGAAATTAAGCAACTTTGTTCGGTACATATCCTAGTGATAGTTATGATAAAAGCCAACATGATCAAGTAAGTTGTTCTGATACATTGATCTTAAATGCCATCCTCTGTGCCAATTTACTTACATGGACTGACTTCCATAAATTACTCAATGTTTTGCAGGACGGACGGTCCAACGTGATAATTAAAAGAATTGACAGGCATTGTATTTGCCAATGAAGAATGATATCCATTTAAGCCATGATGGTGTCCCTCGATTGAAAATTAGTAAATATTATCTTTTCTAGTTGTCTCATTTTCCTGTTAGATATGAGAAAGTACATTTGTCATATAAGGAGTTATTTGACTCAATTTTTTACTAGTATTTTAGTTTGAGAGTCGTATGTGAGAATTTTGCTAATTTATCTGATTTCTATTAATAAAAGAGGTTATGATCCTTTCAATTAATTCTATATTAATTTGGATGCTAATATTCAAATGTTGGATGATTCATAAAGTGATCGCTGATTAAAATTTGTACTAAATATAAGTGATTCTGAATGATATCATAATGATGAAAAGATTGTACGTTAATACTATAAAGTTGTTATTAATGATACTTTGGTAACTATGAGAGCATTATTAGCGATGATAAAAGTGGTCGTTGGTTGTTATTTCCTCAGCACGATGACACACCATCTCGTCGTTACAAGTATAACAAGCACAATTTGGGTCGTTCAAGAATTAACGACCACATCAACAACAGAGAATATTACGACCTGCAGATTGTGGTCGTTAATGAGCATTAACGGTCATTAACAAACATAATCTTACTTTTAACGACCACATATGATGTCGTAAAAAACCATTTTCCTAGTAGTGTTCCTCCTCGAGGTAAATAATTTGGGTGGAAAAAACTATCAGCCCCAGTCTTCCTATGTTTCCAACGGAAACACTAGCTCTAAAAATTTGTAATGAGTGTGAGCAATCATAGAAAACTAAATGTTAGTTGAGTATGTGAACTTTCTAAAATGAAAAGCACGTACATAATATGTTATCTGGAATATGATGAATTATTATGGCCTCAATAACTAAGAACTTAGTTTGTTGATTGTTAATAGTGATTATGCCTTATACTTCAAATATTGTAGATGGATTGTTACTTGCGTATGAGAAGCTATATGATCAAAAACTCGCTGCTATGTCGTAATTCATGATCCCCTCATGTGTCTATTATATTTTTATCCACACCTCTCCGTAAAATCATGTGGTCATTATTATCAAGTTCGGTTTTCCTTAAGGGCAAGAGAGTTCTAAGATTGGGGGAGTTGATATGTCCATTATGCATTACGAATTCTTATTTATGTTTATGTTATTCTTGTTCATTATTCCTCATTATGATACAATTATTATGCCTTTTCTGTATTAATATGCAAGATACACCACGAAGAGGGCAAGTGCTGGAAACTGGAATTTTGGAGGAGAAAACCAAGAAAAAGGTGAAAAATCAGTGGACTCCAAATGACCTAAAATTTCACGAAGAAGTTTTCTGGAATATATAAGAATTATTGGGCCAAAAATATACCAAAGGGGGACAACTGCTGGGCATGAGCCAACAGGGCATTGCCAACCCCTGGCCATGCCATGTTCCCTCTTGGGAGCCCAGCAGCTCTGTCGCCCCCCTCTTCTCCTATGTGGTGTGTTATCATAAGCATACTATAGGAATGAAGCGCCAATGTCTCGAGGCAGAGACCTGGGGAGAGGCCCTTTTTCTCTCTAGCAGAGTGATTCTGCCGGGGGAATTCCTCTCAGGGAGGGGGTGATCAAAGCCATCGTCATCACCAATGCTTCCTCCTTCGTGGGAGGACCAATCTTCATCAACATCTTCACCAGCACCATATCATCTCCAAGCCTAGTTCATCTCTCGTATTCTACCTTTGTCTCAAAACCTCAGATTGGTACATGTGGGTTGCTAGTAGTGTTGATTACATCTTATAGTTGATGCTTGTTGGATTACTTGGTGGAAGATATTATGTTCAGATCCTTGATCACCATTATTACATCTTTGATTATGAACATGTTGATGAGGTGTCAGTAGTTAATATTGATACTGAGGACATGGGATAAGTCTCGTTATAAGTAATCATGTGAAGTTGGTATTCGTTCGATATTTCAACGATTTATATATTGTTGCTTCTCTTAGTGGTGTCATGAGAGCGTCGACTACATGACACTTCACCATGTTATGGGCCTAAGGGAAGGCATTGTGGAGTAACAATTAGATGATGGGTTGTGAGAGTGACAAAAGCTTAAACCTCAGTTTGTGTGTTGCTTTAGAAGGGGCTGATTTGGATCCACATGTTACATGATATGGTTAGATTTATCTTAATTCTTCTTTCGTAGTTGCAGATTCTTGCAAGAGGGGGTAATCATAAGTGGGTTTCTTGTTGAAGTAAGAAAAACACCTTAGCATCGGTCCATCCACATATTAAATTATCAAACTAACGAACGTGAATCAACTTAACATGATGAACATGACTAGACAGTAATTCTCATGTTTCTTCGGGAGTGCTTGCTTTATATAAGAGTACTTTTAGGCCTGTCCTTGGCTATAAAAAGGAATGAGCTACCTTGTTGCACACTTTCTACTATTGGTACTTGTCACTTCTTACGAATTATCTTCCTACAGAACAATCTATCACTGTTACTCATACCACTTGCACAGAATACCTTGCTAAAAATTGCTTATCATTTCCTTCTGCTCCATGTTGGGTTCGACACTCATACTTATGAAAGGACCGCGATTGATCCCCTATACTTGTGGGTCATCAAGACTCTTTTCGTGACAGATTCGGTACCTTCGTGCATATCAACCAATGTATCCAAATTTCCTTTGCATTCTCAAGACGACTAATCTTGTTGAACTCTTCGAGGCATAGCCAGTTGAATAGAATGTCGCATGCTTGAGGATTGTATTGTAATATTTTCAATTCTTCCACAATTGCTTCATGATCGGGTTCCTTTCCATCACCAAAGACATGTACATGTAAGTAGAGGGAAGGGATATGAAAATCAAACACAATGGGGACACGAAGATTTTTCCCGTGGTCGTGAAAGGTGGTGCTATCGTACGTTCATGCTGATGGAGACTTCAACCCACTAAGGGTAACGGTTGCACGAGTCCATAGAGGGTTCCACCCACAAGGGGTCCATAGAGGGCTCCACTCACAAGGGGTCCATCATGGTTTACGTCCACAAAGGGCTGACCTCACTCGAGGTAGATCTTCACAAAGTAGGGGATTTCCATCTCTTACAAACTTCTTGGTTCAACTCCACACGAAGTCGGACGCTCCCAAGCGACACCTAACCAATCTAGGATACACCACTCTCCAAAAGGTAATACATGTGGTATTGAGGATGAACTCCTTGCTCTTGCGCTCCAAAATATAGTCTCCTCAACACTCAATCACTCTCTCAGATATTTAACTCGGTAGAAGAGATTGATTGGGTGGAAAGCAACGTGGGGAGGCTAGAAATATAGATTCATATGGTTGGAGTGGTATATCTTGATTCAACACATGAGTAGGTGGTTCTCTCTTAGAAAATAGATGGGGAAAGTGTTGGCTTGTTTTGAGTGCTCTCTCCACGAATGAGAGGGGTGTGGATGGGTATATAAAGGCATCTCCAAAAATCCAACTATTACAACATTATTGCCCAACTTGGTGGAACCAAAGAAAAAAACTCGGTTGCACCGACTAGTGCAAAATGTGGCAACTTTTGGCATTTCAGAGAGACTGATATATATTGTTTGGTGACTCCCATTTGGCTGGCCTAGGTGGTTACCCAAACTCAGTGGCATCGCTTCGCAAAAATTGGAAATTTCGATTTTTAACGAACGGACACCAGGGAGTTGGTAACTGTTTTTCGGTTGCACCGAAATCAAACTTGGTGTCACCAAGAACGTAGGGTTGGCTATGGATTATGTCTAGGGTAAAACTCTGTAGGGTCGATTTTGGAAACTTGGTGGCATCAAATTTGGACTTTGGCGCTTGGACAGAATGTTTATGAGGGAGAATTTCATGATGGTTTTTGGTGGTTAACTCTAAGCACTTGTGCAACCAGATCATTATAGATATCTCACCCCCTTTTAATAGTATTGGCTTTCCTATGGACTCAATTGTGATTTCTCACATAAAAGCAAAATGTATAGTCCTGAAGCTTGTTGCCAATTGATGTTCCTTGCATCTAGGGGATCTCCTCACAATCCTTTGCCAATCCATTCATTGAACTTCCCCTGAAATATACTTGGTAGAATCATTAGTCCAATGAAATAAAAGTTGTTATTAATTACCAAAACCACCTAGAGAGAAGATGTGCTTTCATGTTGCCATCGAAGTCCATAAAACCAGGCAAGCTCGTGTTTTTCTTTTTTCTTTTTTGTCTTTGGGCTGCACTCACGTGTCGCATGTGCACAAGCCGCAGAGAACGTGCCACTCACACACATCACCTGCATCACCCTATGCATGCACTACACCCAACATGACCAAGCAAGCTCCCGTGGAGCCTCAATCAACATGCTCAACCACGGCTTATGTGGCCACGAACACGCACGTGAGTAAACCTAATGCCTATGCACGTGCACGTCCCGTAGCAGCGCCCCTCCTTTTTCGCAGCACCTTCGATGTTGTGCATCCATTATCATTGTCGCCTTACCCATCAGTGATAATCTCGAATCTCACCTTGCATCCATGACTCCAAGCTCGATCCCTTAAGGACGAGTTTGGTTACCTACATTAGCCTTAATCAGGCCCACGGAGGAAGAAAATGGCCTGTTTGGTTGCCTAGCCCGCAAACAATTCTTGGCTTGCACGAACCTTAAAGTAGTGCTCATCGAGGCCTGCTAAGAATGGACGAATTGGTAATTTCCAGTGAGCGAGGCTGGGGCGATGCAAGGAAGGGGAACGCGGTGTTGCACAACCGCGAGCAGAGAGATGGCTGGAGATGGTGGGTGGGGCGGGTTGTCTCCGAAAAAGTGGTGGGACGAATTCGCGTCAGTGCGTGCCGATTCACAGTCGCCCTATATAGCCAGGGTGACCGGCGCGCCAAAAGGCCCACCACCACCCCCTCCCCCTCTTGAGATTTCACTCCGGCATGAATCCACCTCAAATGATGAGGTAGGTGGTGCAACTACTCTGACGACCGTTTGGCTATAGCGGTGGATCCAGTCGGTCCCTTCTCCGGTCACACCGTGTGGTTGTACCACTTTTTCTGCAATATGTTGTATAAAATTTGGAACCATTTAATTTTTGTGTGTGCATGTGGCCATTGAATTGGTTTTTATATGTTTGTTTGCCTATTTGAGATTTCATTCACAAAAATTCTCTGTTCTCTGAATACTCATCTTCTTGCTCCAAATCCTTGCCCAATGACCATACCATGTGAATAGATCTAAAACTATTTTTATCAAATATTACTTTGACCAAAAGGGCATTTATTTATTTTAAGCCTTAAAAACCCGTGAGTTGAGATTTGTACTACAAGTCCTCAATTTAGGAGAAATGTCTTGCCTGAAATGTTTTATTTGGATCATATTATTAAAAAAAGAATTCCCAACACCTCATACTTATTATTTTAAAATTTATTTTCCTATTTTAACTAAATACCTCTTTTTGAGGCCAGAAATGGTCTTTTCTGAAGGAAAATTATTTTTCTTGCCTCAAAAATATTTGAGAAAATTTAGGGAAACTGAGTGGACATATATTTGCCATATATAAGAGTTTGAACACATGGTCAAGTTCAAAATATTGGACAAAACCCATCAAAACTCTTTCTGCCTATTTCAAGCTTGTGAAATATTTCCATAGGAAATATTCTCAATAAATTCCCAGACAATTCTAGCAAGTCACACATGGTATATGTGACCATCCTGCCAAGTTTCATCTCAATCCAAGTTGTTTTGGTCCATCAAAATATTCCAAAACCCTCTTTGTCTAGAACAAAATTTGAGCAACTCTACATTGCCAAGTTTGACCAATTGCCCTCAAACTTTGCAGGAGTGATCTAGACCACAAATAAGGATGCTACACCCAGTTTTGCATTTGTGGGAGTCAATTTGCCTAGCTAGATATAGAGAAACCTGGTTCTTTTGGTTTATATGGTTTTCTGTGTTTGCATCGCCAACTTTCGCCAAATGAGCCCAAACTTGGTGATCAAGCTGAATTATTCCCACTATTTGATCCTGCTAAACATCACAGTAATTGGGAAAAGTGATGTTGCCAAAACTCCATCAAACACCTTCAGGCAGAATATAAAAGTCATTGTTTTGATCTCCAAGGATATTCTCCTTGCCCCAAAAAATTTACCACAACCTCACACAGACCCACAACACCTCCACGATCAAACCCAATGGTTAGCTCCCTTATTGAGGCGGCAAAACCCCACTTGCACCTGTCAGTACAGCTATTTTTCTCCTCTGTCTCTCTCTATTCTCTCTCTCTCCTGGCCAGACTCCAGAACATCCCATGCTCACTGCCCCCTTTTATTAATATCTCTGCAGCTGATGAACGCAAGTGGCTGCGCCAAAGCGCATCAAGGCCATCATCATGTCGGCCAAAAGCATGTTGTGGAGCACCCTATAGGACGCCTAAGAGTGGACTTTGATTCATGACCATACCCTGGCCATCTCAAGCCCCTTCCCTTGCGCTAGTCGAGGCGCCCCAGCGTTCGCGACACGCCAGTGTGTTGGGGACCGCTTCTCCCTCTCTCTCTCACCCCTCTACACCTTGCGCCTGACGTCGCCCCTCTTGGCCAACCCATGACTTCTTGCCCCTACCTCTGCTTGTGGACGACCCTAGCAAACACCCGTGAGCCATCCTGGCCCTCTTTTGCGTTATGTAGCCTCTTGTGCAACCTCACTAGCGCATGGGTCCAAGGTGAGATTGTGCCCCGACTATATAATCCCTCCCTAAGACCCTCTCTCCCCTCTAGAACTCCTCTCTCCCTCGTAATAATGCACCAGAAACACCCGAGCCTTGCCTCGAGCTCTCTATGCTCGGGATCGACCGGAGCTCCACCGTGTCGGGCCACCGTCAATCTCCGGGTACGGTCGCTCTCCGTCCCTCCTTTCTTCTCCTGCAGCCTCCCTTGCCTCCTTCATGTTTTACCCTCTCTCCCACATGTGGATTGTTGCAGGCTTGCAGCTTGCCTGAATATCCTTCGTCGCGGCCCCTTCATCGAGGGCGACTCAGTCCACCCAGGCACCTCCCTGGAATCCCCGTCGTACGGCGGCGACCTCCTAAAGTCAGTCATATGCTCGCCTGCCCTCGTCGTAGACCCAGTCAATGTCGGTGAGCTCGCCGTCCTCCCTGGCGACGGGTTGACGATGATCCTGACAGGGGCCCCCGTCAATCAGCCTCTCACCCCCTCTCGTGTGTCTCTCTCTGTTGCTCGGTCCCACCTATCAGGTTTGAAACCTAACGGCGTGCGTGCGCTGCCTCGCTTGGGTTGGCCCAGCTGGTTGGGCCTGGCTTGGCTAGCAGTTCTGGCCCAATAGACACAGTAGCTTTTTACTTTTTATTTAATCGCATTAGTTCAAAAAATTCATGTGGTTAAATAATTTTCCAAATCCAATAATTCCAGTTTTTAAAATCTTGTAAAAATACCACATATTTGATTATGCAACTTGTGCAATTTTTGGAAAAGGTTTTATACACGGTACTATTAAAAACCTTGTTTAATGTATTTTAGCTATTTGTTTAAAATGCATTTCACCACTCTTTATACTTAAAACCTAAAAACTAATAATTTTCACAATGCTAATGTTCACCCTAGTATTTTACTAAAATAGGTTGACATTTTTTGAGTGTTATAGTTTCCCTGTTTTTGCCGTGGCCTTATTTTTGCCCATTAAATTGCGATGAATAGATTGTGTTATTGATGAAGAGCATGGACAAGAAGGATTTGAATACCCCAAGGACTTTGTTAACCCAGGCAACCAGCCCTTTGACCATGACTATGAATCCATTTTATGCATGTCATATGTCACTTTATTTTGTTGCATTTGTATCTTGTTAAATCGGTGACCACCTTGGTGGGTTGTCCCCGATATCTCCTCATTGATACTTGCACTCAGCATGACCCTACAATCCTATGAGGTTTGTGCACATGGGAATTAGATAGGATGCTAAATTAGCTTCTACGCAAATGGGATGGGATTATGCATGTGTTGGAAAAAATGGTGTTTTCCAAGACTTTAAAAAAACCTGCCAGTTGCCACTAATGCCCGAGGGAGGTGGAGATGAGTTAGATAACGACTTGGGAAAGAAGTGGTGTACCGAGGCAAGATGTGTATGTTTTCTCGAAAATGGATTAGATTAAAGATGTGCTGACCGTCCCAACCTTACATGCGCAACCATGATTCCCCTTTTGGGATGGGGCCTTGTTGATTACTATTGTCGGTACTAGCTGAGAGCCCGCGTTATTAGTGGCGAGAGTAACGTGGTCACTCTCGATATGGGTTCGTGCCAGAAAGGACGACCATGGCATGTTTTCACAAACACCGAGCGCACTGTTGCATGCCCTCGTGGATGATACTTGTGATGTACATCACGAGGGATGCTACCAACGAGTGGACTCTTGGTTAGTATCGTCATGGGAAAGGCAGTGTTTGGGTACTTACCTCAGGTATGGGAACTACCGCGAGTCGTGGATTGACACGGAAGTTTCCCGAGTCTTGTGGGTAAAGTGTGTAACCTCTACAAAGCATAAAACTATCTGAATAGCCGTGTACACAGTCATGGACAGTTGGTGGTCCTACTTAGACTATGTCCATATGATTTCACAACTTGGTGTGTGTGTGTGGGAAATATGATAGTGTGATAGTTGAGTTAAGTCAGATGACTTGGCATGATGGGTGAACACGAGATGTTCAACCCTCGGTTTATATTGATATCTATAGCTTTTTCATATGGATATCAATTACCTCATGGTGCATAGCATCATAAGATATTGATCATGTCAATGCACTTAAAAATTAGCTTTCTGCAACTTACGTGTTAGTGTTATATGATGCATTGTTGTTACCTAGTTCCAAAACATGGGTTGCTTGCGAGTCAATTTAAAGTACTCATGGCTTCCCAGTAGTTATTTAATTGGTCGAGCATGGAAGAATATGATTATGATGAAGAGTTCATCAGAGACGAACATGCGAACTAGGATGCTTCCCAGTCAGAATGCATGTAGGGTTAAGGCATATGGCATGGGTTCACGCTTTCGTTTAAGAATTCCGTTGCTAGTTATGTTGGTGTGTTGGCCTTCGAGGCCCTATCTATGTAAGACTTTACATCAATGGTCGTTATTTGTATCAGACGATATGTATTGGATTTAAGATTCTTGTTATTCAGCTTCTATGTGATCAGTGAGCATTGATCTCTAGGGTCAGTGTACACGTGCATTCGGTGATCACGACTTATGAGTCAGTGTCCCCACAGAGCTGATACGAGAGCCATCCTGACCATAGGAAGCCTTAGTTAGCATGGACATTAGTTAGGATGAAACCCCTTCCAAAAACAATACCTAGCATCTATACTTAGGAGTTTTTGCACTTTTTACCTCCTCCACTCTATTTTTGAAACTTTACTAACACTCCTCCCCTTAAACCTTGTAGATGGCCATCACACCCGAAGACCTCCTAGCATCCGGATTTCCCCTATTCCTTGAGGATAGCCTAGAGAAGTGCCAGTTTCGCTGATCACCCGCTTTCCTCTACCACGAGCACTGGGTCGATGCCACCATGAAGGAGTACCATGTTGATGTGGTCGTTGTCAGGGCTGTGGGACCGGGAGTACCCAGGCCCTCTTGCCTACGACCCAGGGCCCAGTATGCGTTGTGGGCCTCGGGGTGCCCCCCGCTAAGGCCGAGGGGTTCGTCCCTTGTGAGGGACCAATCGTGGGGTTCTCCCCGGGCCGTTTCCCGCAAGTCTCGCGGGAAGTAAGTGCCTCCTGATGCTCATCCTCCCGAGGAGCAGACTTACCAAGGGCGGCCTGCCAGGGTCGCGCGCTCCAACCTCCTGACATGGATGACGTGAGCCACGTTGTATGGCACCGAGGTTTGTGCCAGCGGGTGGGACAAAGAGGTTTTTCTTTTGGTGCTAAGTGAGCCAAGCCAGTTGCGGGTTCCCAAAGCAACCCTCCAAAGGTTTCTCAATCGGTGCAAGAGGACTAAGGTTGTGGGCTCGGCAGGACGGAGGTAACCCGCGATCCCACTAGTGCATCATGGTGAAGGGTTTTTGCACGTGAAGACCACCTATGTCAGGGAGGTCCACAGTCATGTCCCCTTTCAAAATGGCCGTTGTGGCAACCCTTCCCGCAAATTGTGTTTTTCGGGGAAGAGGACCAGGACCAGTATAAAAGAGAGGCCCAATTGAAAGGATCGATATGGTTGACTAGAGGGGGTGTGAATAGGAAACTACCAATTTTTAGCTTGTCTTAACAAATTAGTGTTAGCAACAAAAGGTTCTCTATACGAACAACTAGGTGAGCAACATATATGGTGCTAACAACAAGGATAACAAGTGCAATTAAGGAATACACCACAACAATAATAATTACAAGGTAAGAGATAATCGCAAGTGGAACCGGTGGAGACGAGGATGTGTTACTGAAGTTCCTTCCCTTTGACACGAAGTACATCTCCGTTGGAGCGGTCTGGAGGCACAATGCTCCCCATGAAGCCACTAGGGACACCGTATTCTCCTCACGCCCTCACACAGTGCGAGATGCCATGATTCCACTATTGATGCCCTTGAAGGCGGCAACCAGACCTTTACAAACAAGGTTGGGGCTATCTACACAAAAAGCTTGGAGGCTCCCAATAAGACCACGAAGCTTCACCACAATGGAATGCAGCTCTGAGGTGACCTCAACCCTCTAGGGTGGTCAAACACCCAAGAGTAACAAGATCCGCAAGGGACTAGTGGGGGGAATCAAATATCTCTTGGTGGAAGTGTAGATCAAGGCTTTCTCAAGCAATCCCTAGGAAATCAACAAGTTTGATTGTCTAGGGAGAGAGATCGGGCAAGAATGAGCTTTGGAGCAACAATGGAGCTTGGGGAGGTAAGAGGTAGTCTTCTCAGGGAAGAAGACACCTTTATATAGTGTGTGTGGGGGGGGCAATCCAACCGTTACCCACCCACCAAGTGCACTAGCCAAGCCGTACTGCCGCTGCTAGGAGCGGTACTACCACCCGATAGCTCACCAACCACAGTAGTAAGAAAATACTACCGTGCCAACCACTGTGGAGGGAAAAGGGTGCACAGAAGTCTGAAAGAGTGGTAGTAAAAAACTACTACTGCCTAGGGGGCGGTAGTACCACCCATGGAGCGGTAGTAAAAAATTACTACCGCTGGCCCTTTTGCACATACATGGAAAACAAGGTTGGAGCTCCATTTGTGGCAAGGGAAAGGTGGTGCAATATAAATGTCTACGTGATGATTCCACCCAACCCTTTCTGACGTCGGATCCCCTCTTAATAGTACGGCTTTCCTACGACTCAATTCCACGAAAGAGAAACGTAGAAAGCAACCGTCTTCGAAAGACTCCAAGGGGCATCGAATCGTCTTGTGCATAGTCATGAATTATCTGAAATGCTCAATGCACATGATTAGTCCGCACAGGTATTGTCAACAATCACTAAAACCACTTAGGGATAATTAGGCCCTACCACCCATCCTCCGTAGTAGGAGATCCGGGGGCTCATTGTGTTGGACTAGGGCAAGAACCCGCCTTTGTACTCGTCTTCCACACCGAGCAATCTATACAAGCAGGAGTAGGGTTTTACACCACAAGATGGCTCAAACCTGGCTAAACTGATGTGTGTCCTACTTCGCTTCCCTTATTTCATGCCATGAGAGAGTCGCCGTGAAGTTTTGAGGAAGAATAGGGTACAAGAGCGAGCACACCCAAGAGTTCGAACCTTTTCTTGGGTCTGCGGAGCCCCGATTCCGGAATTTGGCACGCCACGTAGGGATGCGCAGCCACTTTTCATCCCGAGTTTAACTCCCGGCTTCACCGACTCCATGGCTGACGCTCGCCGTGTGCGCTTAACGTAGGGCTGCGTGGGTCGTGGTGACTACACCCGCAAGCCCTGGCACCCACCATCACTCCACCGAGGCCGAGGCCGCGACCATCGAAACTGCAGCCCGCGAGCAGCAAGCTTCATCCGTGCAGCCTTCCATGCAGAGGGAAGGCCGCACCGCCATGGCTTCAGCCTCCCATGCCCATCTAAAACGGGTGAACACGCACGCGGCACTGCTCATGGCTCGCGAGCTGCTCCACTATCGTCCGACAGCTGTCGGCTACAACGTGTGATTGGTCTGCATCACCCAGCTCGTCACCGCTGCCGGAGAGGCCGAGGAACCCTCTCGTTCGCTCGTGCCCCCTCCATCCTGAGGCGAAGAGGAGGCTCAGGGACGCCGCCGCGCCCTCCCATGCGCAGCCAGCAAGCCCAACCCAGGTACGGCGCGTGCTTGCAAAACCCGCCTCGCAAACCACCACCGTGTGCCCAAGAAGTTGGAGACAGCTGCCAGATCTTCCAGCGTGAGGCATCGCTAGATGCGTGTGCGGTCCTCGAGCAGCAACGTTAGCACCTCGACAGGGTCATCCAGGACGTTGCAGTGTTCGAGCGCCTGAACCGAGCCACCCTTGCGCACGGCGGCCATCCAAGCACCATTGGTTGTCGTGGCTTCATCCACGAACTACGCAGGGTGGCGTGGCTGGCTAAGTTAATGCCCGACCCGCCCCCACGCTACAATGGCTCCCTCGACCCTGTAGAGTTACTCTAACTCTATGTCGTGAGCGTTCAAGTGGTGAGCAGCGATGATAACGTCATGGAGAAGTGGCTCCTGATGGTTTCCAAAGGCGGCGCACGGTCCTGGCTCCTGAACCTGCCCGAGGGCTCGATCTCTTCATGGAGCAACCTCTGCGAGCCATTCATCGCCAACTTCAAGGCACGCACGACCGCCCCCTCTCTGTCAACGACCTGCGTCGTGTGAAGCAGCGCCCTGGCAAGACCCTTTGCAAGTACATCAAGAGCTTCATCGAGGTGCGCAACAAGATCGCCCGCGCCACGAATGAGGCCGTAATCATGGCGTTCACCAACAGCATCAAGGACCTCAATATGTGTTAGAAGCTCACCGTCAACGACACCTTGAGCATGGCCATGGAGTTGTTCAACATGGCCGACAAAGTGCGCCAAGGCTGAAGATGGCCTCTTGTTCGCCCGCGATAATCCTAACGACGCGCCCGAGGACACCAAGGCCAAGGCTAAGGAGGTTAAGACCAAGGGGCATGCCGTTCTTGCGGCTAAACCCGAGCATAAGCACGGCCATGAGTGAAGCGTGCCCGAGAAGGAATGCTGTCCGTTCTGCATCTACCACGACGTGCACACCCACAACACCGAAGATTGCCAGGAGCTCACGGTCCCCCAGGCCAAGCGAGTTGGTCGGTGCCCGGAGCAAAACGTCTATGGTGTTGGTCGCAGCGGTGGCCGCGACGGAGGCAGATGGGATAACCGCAACGACAACCCTCGTTGGGGTTGGTACAAGCAGCTTTGCGACAATGGCTGGCATGACCAGCCTCACGAGATGTGCCCTCGGGATAATGTGTAGCTCCCTTTGCTGCCCCTGCCGCCCCCGAGGAGGAATGAGGACAACCAACGCGATGTGGAGGTCAGGGCCTACCAAGAGCCTCGTGTAGTGGTCTACATTCTTGGCAGGGCTCACACTCTCTCGTCGAACCGCCAGTTCAAGCAGCTCTCCTGTGAGGTGAACGCCGTCCTCCCAAAGCCGGGGGATTAAAAGCCCGTCATGTGATCCCAATATGCCATCACCTTTGACGTCAAGGACAGCCTGAAGTCTGTAGCCATCGCGGGAACGCTCGCCATGATGTCCACTCCTACCATCAGCAACGTGGTCGTCACCAAGACCCTCATCGATGGGTGCGCGGGCCTCAATGTGCTCTCTTTTGAAACCTCCCACACACTCCAGGTGCCCTACGACTAGCTGATGACGACCATGCCATTCTCGGGGGTGCCAACGGCTCTACCACCCCGCTGGGGTAGGTCTTCCCATTGGCCACCTTCTGCATGTGCGACAACTATCACACGGAACACATCGACGTCGACGTGGCGCACATAGGGATCCCATACAATGCCATCTTGGCTTACCGGGCGCTGGCCAAGTTCATGGCCACGACCTACCACGGCTACAACATCCTTAAGATGCATGCCGGTCTGAAGTGGCATCATCACCGTCACATGCCACGAGAGGGAAGTGGTCTGCTCCCTCGAGCGCGCTTATGGGGCCACTCCACAGAGAGCTCAGACGATGTTCGAGACAATTTGCCTCACGAGGACACACCTCCAAGGAAGAAGCAGTTGCCGCCCGCTACTGGCTCCGCCAAGGCAAAGGATCCGGTGGCCGAGGCCAAGGTCACAAGCCCCGCGTGTGCTGCAGGAGCTTTCCCCTTCTGGCATAGGAAGGCGCGCCCAGCACCTCCCTCGGGACAGGCTCGGGAGCTTCCATGTGGAAGGCCTTCGACCTAGCCACTACACCGAGAGAGGTTCTTAGGCACCACTTGGAGGAGCGCCTCAACACGCACCCTCACGAGAAAGGAGTATGACGTCGGGCGCCGGGGGCTCACGAGTCCATCACCCAGGAGATCAAAAGGTTGCGGGAGGCGCTCGCCATGCGCAGCGAGCGCCGCATAGCGCCCTGCCTCAGGAGGATCATCACTCCCGATTGGACCAAGGCGACGCGCATGTGCGTTGACGTCGTGGGCCTCAACGGGGTCGCTTCCCGGAGTTCCTTCTGGCTTGCACGAGCGGGGTTGAACCGAGGCACCCACGCTGGCCACGCTCACATGCCTTTTGGCATGGAGAATGTTGCGGCCACCTTCCAAAGCCTGGCGCGACACGCGCTCGCGCCTCGCCTGGCACGAGGGCCCCGCGAGCCCCCACGGCCCCAGGAGGAAGCAAACCCATGAGAAGATCGATCATCATGATGTGCTTCATCCAGCAACCTGGAGCTCCCACGACAACAAGGTCGCCTCGTGAAGTTTCGTCTCATCCAAGATCGAGGGCACACTTTACGATGCACTACCCTTAGGCGTGAGGGCCCTCCTGTAACATCCCAAATTTTGGAACGTTAATATAATTATTAGATTGTTTGTTTGCTTGTTTGAGTGATTGAAACTTGAGTGAAACTTAAAACTTTTCAAAAACTTTTGAATGAGAGGGAATAAAATGACTTCCCCTTTTCCGGTGAATTCAAATTAACCCATTTTAAATCAACGAGAGGAGATGACATGACTTCTTCAAATTATAAAGATTTTGAATGAAGGTGGCATTTGAATTTCTTTCAATTTTTGTTTTGCAAATTTGTTTTCTTCTTCACTCATGGAGTGCCGGGAATATTATCTTGCCAAGCAAGAAAGAGAGGAGGAATATGACCCTCCCAAAATCAGGGGCATTTTGAAAATATTTTAGCCAAGGAAACAAAAACTTGTGGGGAAAACAATTGCAAAAGAAAAAAAATAAAGCTTTTAGGAGTTTTCTGAAAAAACATTTTTTAAGTTTTTATTCTGGTCTTGGAAAAATGTTAAATGGATAGATAATTTTTTCTGAAACTTTTGGTATATAATACCCCTATATTTGGATTTTGTTTTTATTCCTTTTTTTAATTTTACTTTCTGTTTTAAAAGAAAATAGAATAAAGGAAGGTTTGATTTTTTTTGGAAAGCGCCTGAGCGCTCTTTAGTCAATCCGGTCGAATCCCTAAGGCCCGGATCCGAATCCATCCAGGATCGGTGACCGATCCGGTGCCCCCCTCCTCGACCCGTCCCCTCGCCCAACCGAGCCCCACGCCGCCCCTGCTACTGCTTGCCGGAGCACGCACAGGAACTTTCCCCGCTCCGCCCCGGTCACCACCTCCCCCCCCCCCCCGCACCACCGAGACCACCAGCGAGCTCCCCTCGTCCACCGCTCTCCAGTTTCCCCCTTAGACAACCCCTCGCCGCTCCACGCCGCCGCTCCTCTCCTCGCCGGAGTCCGAGCTCCACCGAAGCTCCCCAGCCTCCCCGAGCTCTTCCCCGGCCACGAAGCACCTCGACCCGCGGCCACCTCCCCAACACCTCGGACGCCGCCACCGACCACCGCAGCGACGCCGACGACGAGCACCACTTCCTGCCTCGCCGGAGCCGATCCCAATCCCGTGCAACTCACGGTGAGCACCCCCACCCCCTGTAGCCGTTAGATCATAGATCAACGAGTAAGATTAGATCACGGTACCCCTTCGGTTTTTAGTTAAATAACTGAACGGTTTTCTGTCTCACTTATTTTTAGCCAAAGGTTTTTGTTTAAGTACCGCCGTTCGCTAGTTAGCCCCGCAGCACACACCCTCCCAACCAACCAGAAGCTGCCAACTAACCCCCTGTTCGCTAGATCAATTTTTCTTTTTATCTGTTTTAGTTTAGAAACAGAGAGAGTTTTAATTTTGTTTTCCCTATAACTTTTGATCTAAAGATCCAATGAAGTTGATTCTTTTTCCAGTAGATCACAAGTTTCGTGTAGTTTCCGAAAATATATTATTTGCCTATGTTTGAAGTTTCAAAATTTGAATTATATCAGATTTAGTTTAACCCTTGTTTTTCTTATTCCAGGAGTTTAAAAATAGCTTCTAATTTGATTCTTTTTGCTGCTGCTTCCTACTGATCATGTAGTTCTGTAGTTTAAGCTTCAATGTTTTTAAAATATTTTTAGTTGGGGTTTTATCAAAAATAGATTCTGTTTTGCTTATGTTAAGTGATTTTCTTCACTTTATGCATTAGTAGTTTTATGCTAGTGATGTTATTTTGCTTGTTAATGATTGTAGTGCTTATGGTGTGTATTTGTTTGTATCGATAGATCACCCGGAGTGCGAAGCGTGCTACTTAGAAGTGCTCGATAACGATAACTATCAGTAAGGCAAGTCATTTGATCATGTATTACCTATCTTTTATGCATTGTAGTTCTATCCTTCAAACACGCTATTGCATGCTGAGTAGGTACTTGGAAATATTGGTTACTTGTGGTAGTATCATGTGGTAGGCCCCCAACAACCCCGTTACTTGGCCCGGGACGACAAATTCTATATTGATATGCTTGTGTAGACGGGGTTCTGGTTGAGAGTTTATCACGAGTGATGCGAGAATAATTTAATAACCAAGACCGGTTAAGACAAGACTTTTCAAGACCTCGTGATGCAATGCAACTCCGGGTGAAGGACGGTTTAGATGGGCTCCCTGGAGAAACCAGTGGACGGCCCGGGATGCATGGGGAAGTGCCATGACATCTTGCGGAAAGCTTCACCCAGGCTCGAAGGGATGGACGGAGGCTTCAAGACCGAAGGCTTACCTCCACAGCCACAAGTCATTATGGGCTCTGGCTTGGTTGGACAATGTGGCGACTCTGGATAGGCGGTGCTAGCAGATGTAGAAGATCGGTAGGATTGGATGGGCACCGATAGGGGATCGGAGGGACCCGTTGAAAGACCATGTTTTGATCATCGGTCTTCAAACACCCTAAAGTGCGAGGACATACCCAGAGGCTATCAAATCTTGTGGGGAACGTGTGCAAAACTCTGCAGAGTACCCAAACATAATCGATTAGCCGTGTCCATGGTCATTGACAACTTGAGCCGAAGGCATTGAAGTTTTCCTGAACTCTCAACACAATTTAATAATGATGTGGGAATTATTGACAACTCGGGTACGAGAATTGGTTGGCAGAACCACCTCGTTAACAAAAACAATGTAGTAATATTTTTCTTTTAACCCTCTCTTGATGTAGGAGAAAACTTGCTTTTCGCTAAAAACTTATAGCCCCACCTGCCATATATGCATGTAGAATAGATGATTATTATTTCACCCCCTCTCTTTGATGATTTGCCGGCATATTCAATATGCTGACCTACACAGCTGCAACGTCTTATGTTGCAGATATGTTTCTTCGACGAGTAAGAGTACGATTCAGGGTTACGGTCTGCACTCAACTTGACGTTGGTGTTTATTGGGACTCCACTCCCTTTGATTGTTTCCGCTGAGATTTTAAGGTATATATCAATTTTACGTTATTTTACATGTGATTGCACTTTGATATATACGTTGATGTACTGTGTGTGCCAGCATACTGATCTAGGGATGGCACAGATACACAGAGGCTTGACTCGTTTTGAGTGGGGTCGCTACACCGCCCTTGCGAAGTTCTCACTTTTTGGTTGTGTGGTTAACTTTACTATTTCCCTTCAAAACTTATGTTGTTTGCTTGAAATGCATAACTGTTGGTTTATGCTTCGTCTCCTCGGGCACCATGCAACATATGTTTTTGCTTGATTGTTCCATGAAGGAACTTGGTATGGCATATGTGCTCGAGTTCGTCCCTCCAACATCGCTAAATTCGAGTGGCTGAGCTCTAAATGAAGGGCTTATGCCCATATACTTCACCTCCTGGGGTCCTCGGTGCCTAACATCTTCGTGTAGTGGCCTCGTGACGATCACTCGCCATGTGTCTCCCCCCTAGATGTCGCAGGTTCCATTAGCACACTGATGTGCAAAGGATGAGGTGTAACCCGCCTGAAGGTTGAGGCTGGGAACTCCTGGGCCTTGTTCCTAGGGTATCTGACACCTGAGTAAATCTTTGCCCGTGAAACTCTCACGTAATAATGATTTTGGGGTTGTACATGCTCTCGAGCCTCCCACAGTGGAAGCCCAAGATGGGCCGCGTCGTGGCCTCGGGAGAGGGCTCCTGCCCACACCAAAGTGGAAGTCCCTATGCTCTATGCTGGAGGAATTACTGTTGAACCACGACTATGCCCACGCCCAAGTGGAAGCCCCATGCATCATGTCAGGAAGGATCATTAGAGCTCCACGCTTGCTAGCTTCCCCTTGTACCTCGCACGGGCGGGGGCTAGGAAATGGTGCCTTTGCTCAGGTTCTTCCCTGCAGCGCCAAAAAATCCAAGCGATCGAGCTGTGTCTCACGGGCTCGCCCCCGTGCACGTCACCTCCTGAGGTCCTTGGTGTCTAGTTCCTGCAGGACATCGAAGCGCAAGTAGGCGGGTGCATGGAGCTCTGACCAATTTTCCCATATGAGAGCCACTTGTGCGTCAAGGGGGGTGCATGAGCATCGTGACTCGGGACCTTCACTGGCCATGTAGCCTCTCACCTCCTGGTAATCCAGTGGCAGTTGAGATACGCGTAGGGTTGGGCCCTACCAACATAGAGTTCAAGGCCCTCATCGCGGAGCAGGAGTTTATTGCACGTCAAGTGGGGTGCCTGAGCATCGCGACTCAGGATCTTCGCTCGCCGTGTAACCTCTCACCTCCTAGTAATCCAGTGGCGGTTGAGATACGCGCAGAGTTGGGCCCTGCTGACGCAGAGTGCAAAGGCTCGAAACGGTGATTTATAGGACCCTCAAGGTAGTTGCTTGCACATCAAGGGGGGTGCCTCAGCATTGCGACTCAGGACCTTCACTAGTCGTGTAGCCTCTCACTTCTTGGTAATATAGTGGCGGTTGATATACACACAGGGTTGGGCCCTGCCGAAGGATAGCGCCAAGGCTTCTGGTGGAGCTCGTTAGGGCCCTCAAGGGAGTCTCTTCCGTGTCAACGGGGGGGTGCCCGAGCCTGTAGCCTCCCAGCTCCTCGTAATCCCGTGGAGATTGAGATATGCATAGGGTTGGGCCCTGTCGATGCAGAGCGCCAAGGCTTCCGAAGGGGAGCATGAAGGTCGTCAAGTGAGTCACTTGTGCGTCAAGGGGGGTGCTTGAGCATCGCGACTCAGGACCTTCACTCGCCCTGTAGCCTTGCACCTCCTGGTAATCATGTGGCGGGTGAGATACGCGTAGGGTTGGGCCCTCACGACACATAGTACAAAGACAAGAAAAAGGAAAACCAAACGCGAAGATAGACATTATGAATCGCAAGCAGTTATTACAGAATTTAAATTGTTCCATACATTGAACATGTTGCCTGATGCCTCCCCGAGGCAAAGATAATCTGTTTCAGGGCAAGGCAGGGCGATCCTCATTGGAATCCTTGTCATCGTCGGAGGAGAACTTCTCGAGAAGCGTACTTATGTGGCCCTCCACGGCAATCACCAAGTCATCGTGGGACTCCTTAGGCACAGGGCCCATCACCCCTTCAAACTCGAAGAGGGGATCGTGAAGGAGGAGGTGGTTGAAGAGCGGGTCGCGGCCACGGAGAGATGTTCGCAATAGTCCTCCTCTAGGATGTCGTCCACCTTCTTGGCCACGCCCTCGAGCTCCTTCATGAGCTCGGAACAAAAGTTGGCGTATCCAGCGCCCTGAGGAACGAGGGGATACTCGAGCCCTATCATGCAGATGGAGCGCAAAGCCTGGCAGGCCCTAAGTTCCAAGGAGGAGAGCACGACACGGTCCGCTGCCGCCTTCCCATAAGCAGTGGCCGAGTCTCCTCTTCCCGAGCGACTAGCTTGGAATTGGGCTCAAAGACTTTATTCGCGTGGGCGCCCTGAGCCTTTGCTACGTCACACTGACACGCCTCCAAGCACCCGCGCTCCGCAACCTGCTCGATAGTCGCCCTTGCTAGCTCAGAGCCACATTCGGCGAGCTTCGCCTCGCGAGCCTTGGTGGCCTCCTAAAGCGCCTTGAAGTTGGCCTCCGCTTCTTCGCAGCGCTTGGTGAGCACCTCCTTCTCGATAAGGACGCTTGCGCAGACGGCCTTTACCTCCGCAGCCTCCCGCCGGACCTCCACACGGACGGCCTCGGCCTTGCCTATGACCTCCTTGGCGGAGACATCAAGGTGGCACCACCTCATGGCCAACCTCGCGCGCTCTCCAATCAGACGTGCCTCGGTGTCCCAAAAGTCTACCTCGAGCCTAGGGAGTAGGCTCAAGGCGTCGGTCAGGGCCCCACGCCGGCGCACCACATTTGGGCCCATCGTTGCCCGTGACAGCGACTAGAACGGCCTCAACACCCTCTGCTTGGGGCGCGAGGGGCTGAGGGTCCTCCTCCACACCAGGTGTCTACAGCGTGCTCACGATGGCCATCGCCCCCGCTTTTGGGTCCCTAGCGGACGCCACGGCCTCGACATTCGGCACCAGAGGTTGAATCGTCGCGACATTGGCCGGCGACATCGGCTGCAGGGATGTTGCGGCCCCGATGATCGCGTCTCCCTGCCGTAAGGAGGAGACACATGGAGATGCAGCAGCGCTTGCGCGCCCAAGCATGGCGCCTGACTTGCGCGGGCTACCTCCGCCCCCGCCGATAACCCGACAAAAGGACGAAGGCACCCTCAAGATCTGCTTCACCTTCTCCCCAGCGGCATACTTCTTCTTCTTTTCCTTATCGCCGCCAGGGAGCCTGCGTCATAGTAGAGGCAGCCTGAGCAAACTAACCGCGGATGAATAGCATGAGGACGGGCTAAGGTACTTACTCATCCTCGGAGGCCCACTTCCTCTTTTTTCTTGACGGCAGGCGGCGTGTCTTTGTCACCCTCGTGCACTGCCCCACCGCCACCAGAGGGGTGCTTGACATGGTCCCTGGCGAGCTCATCCTGGTCTTCCTCCTTCCTGGGAGCCTGAGGGGACCCCGGGGGAAGTACAACTGTCGTCGAGGGAGGCACGACACCATCATCGGAGACTCCCGCCGTCGATGCCTCAACCATCACGGGGCCGAGCTCCGCTCCATCTCATGAGGCCGCATGCCCATGGGTATCGCCTGGCACCACTCATCCATAGCAGCATCGTACCTAAGACCTCATAGAGACGGATGGAGGTTAGGCGGCAGGATTTGGCTGTCATCCTTCCCCCCTCCATCTCCTCCGAGTCCTGGTCACTGCCATCTTCACCCGAGGACGACACCGTGATGGAGCAGCCATTGTGCAGCCCGACGAGCCCCCATTTGTCAAAGGCGGGCATATCCGCGACCATTTCCTCCACGTCGTCGCACATGTACAGTGTGGAATGTCCTCAGGGCACGGACCCAGCAGAGCCCCCAAGGCTATCTCCAACTCGTCGTGCGTCAGGCCCCTGACATGCATGCACATTGGGTCTCCACCGGTGGCGAACTCCCACAAGGGGCTCGAGTGCGCCTGGAGCTGCGTGATGCGATGCCCAAGAATTCCTTGATAATCATCGCCCCCATCAGGCGGGCCTCCATGAGGGAGGCGATTCGCTCCAGGATGGGCCCCACCCTCGGGTTGGCGAGCTTCTTGTGGTTCCACTTGGGGGTTTGCTCGGACAGACCCGAAGGAGTTGCCAGGAACAAGCTCTCCCAGCGCGCGTCCATGAAGACTGAGTGGTTCCGGTATCCCTCAACCATCTTCCCAGCCCTCAGGTGGATGCCCGCGCCCGTGACATCAACGAAGGAGACGCATGCGGATCGCTGGCCCTGGGCGGTTAACCACAGGCTGAAGAAGTGGTGGAAGAGCGGCACCGAGGGCCTCATGCCCACGAAGGCCTCATAGTAAAAGACGAAGATGGCCAGGAGGAGGACGAAGTTGGGTTGATGGTGTAGAGCTTGGATCTGGTAGTGGGAGAGGATGGCGTAGAAGAAGTTGGAGAACAGCGGGACCAGCCCGACGTAAATGCTATGGAGGAAGAAGGGGTAGGTAGTCCTCACCACGCTGCTTGGTGCTCGTGAGCCTGGCCAGATAGCAGTCGCTCTGTGTTGCCAGCCACGAAAGGAAGCACCAAACCCATGTCCTTCGACTTGGAGATGCAAGAAGGCATGAGAGCAGGCCCGGTAGTGGCACGGCCCGTGCAGAAGTCGCAGCCTTCCCTTTCTTACCAGCGGGTGCCATCCATCATTCGGAGCCGCAAAGGGGGCGAGAAGGTGGCTTGTCCGGAGATTGGATCTGACGCGTCCTTGCATGGAGGAAGAAGATGAAGAAAAGATGGGAATGGCGTGAAGGTGGGTAATGACGGATCCACCCCGCATGCCTGCTTTATGTCAGTCGGGGCGGATGCCAGAGCACTGCGAGAAGGTGGGGTGCCCCGCGTCGTGTCGCATGCCATGCGTTTGGCCTGGCCCGCATGCGGAGAGAGACCACGCCGTCTCTCCCACACTTCTGGGTCTTAAACGCCTCTTGCTCGGGGCTAGTGTCGGGGCTCTAGGACCGGGGGTACCCAGGCCCGCGTGCCTGCAACCTAGGGCCCACTACGCGGTGAGGGCCTCGGGGTACACAAAATTCTTGAAGGAGTTCACTTCCCTCAAATTTCCTATTTTTAAAATAATTCAATTTAACATACAATTCCAAAACAACATACAAAACTTGTTTGAATTTTTTTGAAATACAAATGAAAGAAAACTAGGTGGAATTCGGGAAACAATAGAAAAGGAAACAACCCATTTGGAGTTGTATTTTAAAAGCTATGAGCAGTCAAAGTTTTGGTCAAAATCTGGTTTTAAAAATAAAATAGAAAGAAAACGTTTCGGTGGATTTTACACTTTCCCTAAATAGAAAGCATATTAACAGGAAACACTTCAGGGTGAATACGTTTTTGAAATAGAGAGACACACTATGGGGCTTACGCTTCCCTCGAAACAAAATGTATGGGGTTTCTGCGCCAGCGGGGATGAGGCTGGCTCACAAACAGGTGGAACCCACATGTCGGGTTCATCTCCCTCCTCTTGCACACATGGCAGGGCCGATGCCAACGGCGATTGTCGACGCTAGGGGGCAACACTTCGTGAGCTAGGCACACCGACGTCCTCGGGAGGGGGGTGGGGTCGTCCTGTGGAGGAAAAGAGGATCGCTGAAGGGCTCGGGGGTGAGCACACCTTAAACCACGATGGTCGGAGGGCTTCAGTGATTGCAGCTCCGCCTACGACTTGCCGATGAAGAATATAGGCACGGGAATGGGTTCCAGGGCCATTGGGGAACCTACCAGGGCAAAGTTGGAACGGCTAGAGCTCGGGGTTGCCGGAATTTAACCAAAGGACGGCGGCGGCGATGCAGCCGGAGGAGAGCAGCACAACCGCTTCCAACCAAATTGGAGCGAGGGGAAGGTTGCTATGGTTCCAGGGATGGTGATGCGTTACTCAGGGGGCTGTGGGACTCCTTTTACAGCCGGACGAAGGAGGTTCCCGTGGCTGCCGAGGATAAGCTCGCCGGCGACAGTTCTTGTCAATGGCATTGATGCAGAGCTCAGCAGGCGGGGTCATTAGTGAGCGGGAAACACGGAGGCAGGAGGTCACGGGGAAGCGCCATGTGGCCTGCAACACATCGGCCATAGTGGTTGGCGGTGGCGGTTTGCACTAATGCGCGGCAGGTGAACAGAACTAACCTGGCGGGGTTGGGAGCTATTAGACGGGCTCGGAGCTGTTCCAGGGAATGACCTAGCATGCGGGGGCAGCTTGGGCGGCACGGGCCACTGCAGGGGTGAGCTACGACCGAATGCAAGGCGCCAGGGGTGCCATGTGTGCTACTCTGCACGACACATGGGCGGCGACTTCCTATCGGAGCTTGGCGTGGTGCGGTGTTGCTCTGCGGGCGAGCACATGGGCGGTCATGGGGCTTATGGCGGACATGGCGGCTCGGTTGCACATTGACAGCAGTTCTCGCACTCTGGGCGCGCTCTGGGCATGCACGACAGGTGCTTGGTGCTACTTCTCAAACAACAACGCCAAAAATTGACACGTTGAGGAGACTTGCTTGCGTCGGTTTTTCCCTTGAAGTGGAAAGGGTGATGCAGCACAGGAGCAGTAAGTATTTCCCTCAATTTGAGAACCAAGGTAGCAATCCAGTAGGAGAATATCGTCAAGTCCAGAGTACCTGCGCAAACACAAACGAGCTTGCACCCAACGCTATAAAGGGGTTGTCAATCCCTTCAAGATTGATTGCAAAGTGAGATCTGAAGGCAAAAAGTGCGACAAAGTAAAAGAGCAAGGCTGAAAATATGGTGTGGAGTAGACCCGGGGGCCGTAATGTTCACCAGAGGCTTCTCTCAAAATAGCAAATATTACGGTGGGTGAACAAATAACTGTCGAGCAATTGATAGAACCGCGCAAAGTCATGACGATATCTAAGGCAATGATCATACATACACGCATCACGTCCGAGACAAGTAGACCGATACTTTCTGCATCTACTACTATTACTCCACACATCGACCACTGTCAAGCATGCATCTAGTGTATTGACTTCATGACGAACAGAGTAACGCCTTAAGCAAGATGACATGATGTAGAGGGATAATCTCAAACCAATGATGAAAACCCCATCTTTTTACCCTTGATGGCAACAACATGATGCGTGCCTCGCTACCCCTTTTGTCATTGGGTGAGGTCACCGCACGGTATGAACCCAAAACCAAGCACTTCTCCCATTGCAAGAATCATAGATCAAGCTGGCCAAACAAAACCGACAAGTCGAAGAGAATTACAAATATATGAAATCATGCATATAAGAGATCAGAAGAAACTCAAATAAGATTCATAGATAATCTGATCATAAATCCACAATTCATCGGATCTCAACAAACACACCGCAAAAGAAGATTACATCGGATAGATCTGCATGAAGATCATGGAGAACTTTGTATTGAAGATCCAAGAGAGAGAAGAAGCCATCTAGCTACTAGCTATGCACCCGTAGGTCTATGGTGAACTACTCACGCATCATCGGAGAGGTCATGGTGTTGATGAAGAAGCCCTCCGTATCCGAATCCCCCCTCCGGCAGGGCACCAGAACGTGCCCCAAATGGGATCTTGTGGAGACAGAAGCTTGCGGTGGCGGAAAAGTAATTTTCGATGATCTCCTGATTTTTTGGGAATATATAGGCGGAATACCTAGGGCGGAGGTGGCCCAGGGATCCCACATGCCTGGGAGGCACGGGCCCCCTAGCCGCGGCTAGGGGGCTTGTGGGGTCCCTCGTGGCCCCCTTCCCTGGTTCTTAGGCTCCCCGATCTTCTTCTGTTTCGGAAAAAATCTTTTTGGAAGTTTCGTTTTGTTTTGACTCCGTTTAAAATCCTCCTCTGAAAAGGGTCAAAAACACGAAAAAAACAGGAACTGGCACTTGGCACTGAGTTAATAAGTTAGTCCCAAAAAAGATATAAAAGGCATACAAAACATCCAAAGTTTGACAAGATAATAGCATGAAACCATCAAAAATTATAGATACGTTGGAGAAGTATCAAGCATCCCCAAGCTTAACTCCTGCTCGTCCTCGAGTAGGGAAGTGATAAAGACTGAATTTTTGATGTGGAATGCTACCTAGCATAGTTGTCCTTCGTAACTTCTTTCGTGTGACATGAATGTTCAGATCCGTAAGATTCAAAACAATAGTTTGCTATTGACATGAAAACAATAATACTTCAAGCAAACTAGCAAGGTAATCATGAACTTTCAAAATAACAAGGCCAAGGAAAGTTATGCCTACAAAATCATATAGTCTGGCTATGCTCCATCATCCTCACACAACTAATGTAAATCATGCACAACCCCGGTATTAGCCAAGTAATTGTCTTCACACTCTTACTTTCTCAAACTTTTTATAACTATCACGCAATACATGAACATGAGCCATGGATATAGCACTATAGGTGGAACAGAGTGTGGTGGTGGTGGTTGTGAGACAAAAAGGAGGAGATGGTCACATTGACTCGGCGTATCAAAGGGCTATGGAGATGCCCATTAATAGATATCAATGTGAATGATTAGGGATTGCCACACAAAGGATGCACTGGAGCTATAAGTATGTGAAAGCTCAAAAGGAGAACTAGTGGGTGTGCATCCAACTTGCTTGCTCATGAAGACCTAGGGCAATTTTGAGGAAGCCCATCATTGGAATATACAAGCCAAGTTATATAGTAAACATTCCCACTAGCATATGATGGTGAAAAAACGAGAGGCTCTCAATTATGAAGAACATGGTGCTATTATGAAGCACAAGTGTGGAAAAAGATAGTAGCATTGTCCCTTCTCTCTTTTTCTCTTTTTTTTATTTGGGCACTTAGGCCTCTATTTTTTCTCCTTTTTTATTTAGGATCTTTGGCTTCTCTTTTTTTATTTCCTCACATGGGACAATGCTCAAATAATGGTGATCATCACACTTTTATTTACTCACAACTCAAAGCTTAGAACGATGATGACTCTATAGGAAATGCCTCCGGCAGTGTACCGGGATATGCAACGATCTAGCTTGGCGTATGACATTGAAGCATGTCGCTAGCTATCTTATGATCATGCAATGGCAATATGAGAGTGACGGCACAAGTCATGGGACGGAACGGTGGGAGTTGCATGGCAACATATCTCGGAATGGCTATGAAAATGCCATAGTAGGTAGGTATGGTGGCTGTTTTGAGGAAGGCATATGGTGGGTTTGTGTACCGGCGAAAGTTGCGCGGCACTAGAGAGGCTAGCAATGGTGGAAGGTGAAAGTGCATCTATACCATGGACTCACATTAGTCATGAAGAACTCACATACTTGTTGCGAAAGTTTTTATTAGTAATCGAAACAAAGTGATAAACGCATACTCCTAGGGGAAGGGTTGGTATGTGTTAACCATCGCGCGATCCCGACCTCAACACAAAGGATGACAATCAGTAGATCAATTATGCTCCGACTTCCTAACATAGCGGTTCACCATACGTGCATGCTACGGGAATCACTATCTTCGACACAAATATTTCTAGATTCACAACACCCTACTAACATAACTCTTAATATTACCAAATGCATGTCTCAAAACTAATTGACAGGAATCAAGACTTCTCTTTCTACTCAATGCACATGAAGATGGAAGTTTTTGTATCCTCTTTGGGTACATATCACCTTTGGGACTACTTTCATAGCATAAGCCAACTACCAAGTCACGCACCGTCGTGCTCTAAAAGATCTAAGTGAAGCACATAGAGCGAAATTATCTAGCTCAAAAGATATAAGTGAAGCACGATGAGAATTCTAGGAAAATCACAATGAGTGCATGTCTCTCTCTAAAGGTGTGCAGCAAGGATGATTGTGACACAACAAAAAGAAAAGACTCCTATGATACAAGACGCTCCAAGTAAAACATATATCATGTGGTGAATAAAAATATAGCTCCAAGTAATGTTACCGATGGATTGAAGACGAAAGAGGGGATGCCTTCTCGGGGCATCCCCAAGCTTAGGCTTTTTGGTGTCCTTGAATTTGGCTTGGGATGCCTTGGGCATCCCCAAGCTTGAGCTCTTTACACTCCTTATCACTTTGTCCATGAGAACATCACCAGAAACTTGAAAAATTCACAACACAAAACTTAAACAGAAACTCGTGATATCATTAGCACAAGAAAACAAACTACCACCCCTTTAGGTACTGTAGCAATCTTGATTTCTATTTATATTGGTGTTAGGCTACTGTATTCTCACTTTTTCATGGCTAGTACCCCCCGATACTATCCATAGTTTCATCAAAACAAGCAACCAACTCAACAAAAACAGAATCTATCAAAAACAGACCAGTGTGTAGCAATCTGTATACTTCGTATACTTCTGGTACCTAAAAAATTCTGAAAATTTACGACTGACCGGGAAAATGGTATATCAACCAGCAGCAAAAAGAATCAACTCAAAAGCTCTTTCTAAATAAAAATTAAAATCATCTCGTGAGCGAAAAGTTTCTGTCTTTTTCCAGCAGGATCAAACAACCATCACCAAGACTAGTCATAAAGGTTTTGCTTGGCTCAAACACAAAAAGAAGCACAAAAAACACAATCATAACAGAATTATGATGGTGTGGACGCAACAAAACAGAAAGAAAAATATAAATTCATTGGGTTGCCTCCCAACAAGCGCTATTGTTCAACGCCCTTAGCTAGGCATAAAGCGATAAAATCACGTATCGTCGTCTTTGGTGCTCAAACCATAAGTGGCCGTCATCATGGATTCATAAGGCAATCTTATTTTATTTCTAGGAAAGTGCTCCATGCCCTTCTTTAAAGGAAATTGAAATCTAATATTCCCTTCCTTCATATCGATGATAGCACCGATAGTCCTTAGGAAAGGTCTACCAAGAATAATAGGGCATGTAGGATTGCAATCAATGTCAAGCACAATGAAATCCGCGGGTACATAGTTCCTATTTGAAATAATAAGAACATCACTGATCCTTCCCATGGGTTTCTTGACAGTAGAATCCGCAAGATGCAAATTAAGAGAACACTCTTCAATCTCATTAAAACCCAGAACATCACATAAAGACGTTGGAATCGCGGAAACACTAGCACCCAAATCACACAAAGCATTGCATTCATAGTTTTTTATTTTGATTTTGATAGTAGGTTCCCACTCATCATGAAGCTTTCTAAGGATAGAGACTTCCAATTCAAGTTTCTCTTCAAGAGATTTTATCATAGCTTCGACGATATGATCGGTAAAGGCCTTGTTTTGGCTATAAGCGTGTGGAGAATTTAACATGGATTGCATCAAGGAAATGCATTCAATCAAGGAGAAACTATCATAATTGAATTCCTTGAAATCCAAAGTAGTAATTTCATTACTACTCAAAGTTTTAATATCTTCTACTCCACTTTCAATGCTTTTAGCATCAAGATAGATGGACTCCGAATCATTGGGGCGTTTTTCAACCAAAGTGGATTCATATCCAGCCCCATCATCATTGGGTTTGACACAAGAAAACAAAGATTCAATGGGAGTCACACCAAGCACTTTAAGATCTTCGTGATTCTTGTCACAAGAACACGCCTTTTTAAGCCATTCATGTCTAGCACGAATTTGGGCGGTTCTTTCTTTGCTCTCACTCATGGAAACACTTATAGATTTCAAAGTTTCATCCATATTGATCTTGGGAGGAGCACATCTAACTTTCAAAGCATCAATATCACTAGACATTCTATCAACGCTCTTAGCCAAATCGTCAATTTTGAGTAGTTTTTCCTCTATGGACGCATTGAAAATCTTTTGCGAGTTGATAAACTCTTTGATATTACTCTGTAGATCAGAGGGTAATTTATTGTAATTTCCATGAGTATTGTTGTAGGAGTTGCCAAAGTTATTAGAGGGGTTACTAGGAAAAGTCCTAGGAACATAGTTTCTTCTAAAAGCATTGTTGTTGCCAAAATTATTCCTACCAACAAAATTAACGTCCAAGCTAGCGTTGCTACTCTCAATCAGGAAGACAAGGGCATATCTTTAGGATCTAAAGGAGCACTTCTACTAGCAACCAAATTCATTAACTCATCCATCTTAGCACTCAACGAGTTAATTTCTTCTATAGTGTGTACCTTCTTACTAGTAGGTGACTTTTCAGTGTGCCACTGAGAGTAGTTCGTCATGATATTGTCTAGGAGTTTTGTGGCTTCCCCTAACGTGATTTCCATGAACATTCTATTGGAAATATGCCCTAGAGGCAATAATAAATTAGTTATTATTATATTTCTTAGTTCATGATAATCATTTATTATCCATGCTATAATTGTATTGAATGAAGACTTATATACATGTGTGGATACATAGACAAAACACTATCCCTAGCAAGCCTCTAGTTGGCTAGCCAGTTGATCAAAGATAGTCAGGGTCTTTTGATTATGAACAAGGTGTTGTTGCTTGATAACTGGATCACGTCATTAGGAGAATCACGTTATGGACTAGACCCAAACTAATAGACGTAGCATGTTGATCGTGTCATTTGTTGCTACTTTTTTCGGCATGTCAAGTATTTATTCCTATGACCATGAGATCATATAACTCACTGACACCGGAGGAATGATTTGTGTGTATCAAACGTCGCAACGTAACTGGGTGGCTATAAAGATGCTCTACAGGTATCTCCGAAGGTGTTCATTGAGTTAGTATGGATCGAGACTGGGATTTGTCACTCCGTGTGACGGAGAGGTATCTCGGGGGCCACTCGGTAATACAACATCACACACAAGCCTTGCAAGCAATGTGACTTAGTGTAAGTTGCGGGGTCTTGTATTACGGAACGAGTAAAGAGACTTGCGAGTAAACGAGATTGAAATAGGTATGCGGATACTTACGATCGAATCAAAGGCAAGTAACATACCGAAGGAGAAAGGGAATGACATACGGGATTATATGAATCCTTGGCACTGAGGTTCAAACGATAAGATCTTCATAGAATATGTGGGATCCAATATGGGCATCCAGGTCCCATTATTGGATATTGACCGCGGAGTCACTCGGGTCATGTCTACATAGTTCTCGAACCCGCAGGGTCTACACACTTAAGGTTCGACGTTGTTTTATGCGTATTTGAGTTATATGGTTGGTTACCGAATATTGTTTTGTGTCCCGGATGAGATCACGGACGTCACGAGGGTTTCCGGAATGGTACGGAAACAAAGACTGATATATAGGATGACCTCATTTGATTACCAGAAGGTTTTCGGAGTTACCGGGAATATACCGGGAATGACGAATGGGTTCCGGGTGTTCACCGGGGGGGCAACCCACCCCGGGGAAGCCCATAGGCCTTGGGGGTGGCGCACCAGCACTTAGTGGGCTGGTGGGACAGCCCAAGAAGGCCCTATGCGCCATAGGAAGAAAATCAAAGAGAAAAGGGAAAAAAGGAGGTGGGAAAAAGAGGAAGGACTCCTCCTTCCAAACCTAGTTGGATTCGGTTTGGAAGGGGCGGACTCCCCCCTTTGGCTCGGCCGACCCCCTTGGGGGTCCTTGGACCCCAAGGCAAGGCTCCCCCTCTTCCCCCTATATATACGGAGGTTTTGGGGCTGATTTGAGACAACTTTGCCACGGCAGCCCGAGCACATATCTCCACGGTTTTACCTCTAGATCGCGTTTCGGTGGATCTCAGGCGGAGCCCTGCTGAGATTAGATCACCACCAACCTCCGGAGCGCCGTCATGCTGCCGGAGAACTCATCTACCTCTCCGTCTCTCTTGTTGGATCAAGAAGGCCGAGATCATCGTCGAGCTGTACGTGTGTTGAACGCGGAGGTGCCGTCCGTTCGGCACTAGATCGGAGCGGATCGTGGGATGGATCGCGAGACGGTTCGTGGGATGGTTCGCGGGGCGGATCGAGGGACGTGAGGACGTTCCACTACATCAACCGCGTTTCTTAGCACTTCTGCTGTGCGATCTACAAGGGTACGTAGATCGGAAATCCCCTCTCGTAGATGGACATCACCATGATAGGTCTTCGTGCGCGTAGGAAAATTTTTGTTTCCCATGCGACGTTCCCCAACAGTGGCATCATGAGCTAGGTTGATGCGTAGATGTATTCTCGAGTAGAACACAAAAGTTTTTGTGGGCGGTGATGTGCGTTTTGCTGCCCTCCTTAGTCTTTTCTTGATTCTGCGGTATTGTTGGATTGAAGTGGCTTGGACCGACATTACTCGTACGCTTACGAGAGACTGGTTTCATCGCTACGAGTAACCCACTTTGCTCAAAGATGACTGGAAAGTGTCGATTTCTCCAACTTTAGTTGAATCGGATTTGACCGAGGAGGTCCTTGTATAAGGTTAAATAGCAATTCATATATCTCCGTTGTGGTGTTTGCGTAAGTAAGATGCGATCCTACTAGATACCCATGGTCACCACGCATGCAACAACAATTAGAGGACGTCTAACTTGTTTTTGCAGGGTATGCTTGTGATGTGATATGGCCAATGATGTGATGTGATATATTGGATGTATGAGATGATCATGTTGTAATAGTTAATATCGACTTGCACGTCGATGGTACGGCAACCGGCAGGAGCCCTAGGGTTGTCTTAAAACTAACGTTTGTGCTTGCAGATGCGTTTACTATATTGCTAGGACGTAGCTTTAGTAGTAATAGCATGAGTAGCACGACAACCCCGATGGCGACACGTTGATGGAGATCATGATGATGGAGATCATGGTGTGACGCCGGTGACAAGAAGATCGTGCTGGTGCTTTGGTGATGAAGATCAAGAAGCACATGATGATGGCCATATCATCTCACTTATGAATTGCATGTGATGTTAATCCTTTAGGCACCTTATCTTGCTTAGAACGACGGCAGCATTATGAGGTGATCTGTCACTAAAATTTCAAGACGAAATTGTGTTCTCCCCGACTGTGCACCATTGCGACAGTTCTTCGTTTCGAGACACCACGTGATGATCGGGTGTGATAGACTCAACGTTCACATACAACGGGTGCAAAACAGTTGCACACGCGGAACACTCGGGTTAAGATTGACGAGCCTAGCATGTGCAGACATGGCCTCGGAACACATGAGACCGAAAGGTCGAGCATGAATCGTATAGTTGATATGATTAGCATAGAGATGCTTACCACTGAAACTATTCTCGACTCACGTGATGATCGGACTTGAGATAGTGTATTTGGATCATGTACCACTCAAATGACTAGAGAGATGTACTTTTTGAGTGGGAGTTCTTAAGTAATATAATTAATTGAACTAATTGTCATGAACATAGTCTAATGGTCTTTGCAAATTACGTAATAGCTTGCGCTATAGCTCTACTGTTTTTTATATGTTCCTAGAGAAAATTTAGTTGAAAGTTGATAGTCGCAAACTTTGCACAGGATTGTCCTCGTTGCTGCGCAGAAGGCTTATGTCCTTAATGCACCACTCGGTGTGCTGCACCTCGAGCATCATTTGTGGATGCTGTGAACATCCGACATACACGTTTCTGATGACTACACGATAGTTCAGTGCAAAATACTTAATGGCTTAGAAGCAAGGCGCCAAAGACGTTTTGAAACGTCACGGAACATAAGTGATGTTCTAAAGAGATGAAATTGTGATTTCATGCTTGTGCCCTTGTTAAGAGGTACGAGACCTCTGGCAAGATTCTTTGTCCACAAAGTAAAGGAGAAAAGCTCAATCGTTGAGCGTGTGCTCAGATTGTCTAAGTACGACAATCGCTTGAATCAAGTGGGAGTTAATCTTCCAGATGAGATAGTGATGGTTCTCCAAAGTCACTACCACCAAGCTGTGAGAGCTTCGTGATGAACTATAACATATCAAGGATAGATACAATGATCCTTGAGCGATTCGCGATGTTTGACACTGCGAAATTAGAAATCAAGAAGGAGCATCAATAGTTGATGGTTAGTAAAACCACTAAGTTTCAAGAAAGGCAAGGGCTAGAAGGGATACTTCGTGAAACGGCAAAACAGTTGCTGCACTAATGAAGAGACCCAAGATTAAACCCAAACCCGAGACTAAGTGCTTCTGTTATGAGGGGAACGGTCACTGAGGCGGAGCAACTCTAGATACTTGGTAGATAAGAAGGCTGGCAAAAGTCGAAAGAAGTATATTTGATATACATGATGTTGATGTGTACTTTACTAGTACTCCTAGTAGCATTAGGGTATAGGATACCGGTTCGGTTGCTAAGTGATTAGTAACACGAAACGAAAGCTACGACATAAACGGAGACTAGCTAAAGGCGAGGTGACGATACGTGTTGGAAGTGTTTCCAAGGTTGATATGATCAAACGTCGCACACTTCCTCTACCATCGGGATTGGTGTTAAACCTAAATAATTGTTATTTGGTGCTTGCGTTAAGCATGAACATGATTGGATCGTGTTTATTGCAATACGATTATTCATTTAAAGAGAATAATGGTTACTCTATTTGCTTGAATAATCACCTTCAATGGTTTATTGAATCTCGATCGTAGTGTTACACATGTTCGTGATATTGGTGCCAAAAGATACGAGGTAATGATGATAGTACCACTTAATTGTGGCACTGCCGCTTGAGTCATGTTGGTATAAATTGCATGAAGAGGCTCCATGCTGATGGATCTTTATACTCACTTGATTTTGAATCACTAGTGACATGCAAATCATACCACATGAGCAAGGCCTTGTTTTCATTGAGATGAAACAAGATAGTAACTTGTTGGAAGTGATACATTTTGATGTATGCAGTCCAATGGGTGCTGAGGCACGTAGTGGATATCATTATGTTCTTACTTCAATGACGATTTGAGCAGATGCAAGAGTATTTACTTAATGAATCACAAGTCTGAAATATTGAAAGGTTCAATTCTGTTTCAGGAGTGAAGTTCGTCGTAACAAGAGGATAAACTGTCTACGATATGATCACAGAAATGAATATCTGAGTTACGAGTTTTGGTACGCAGTTAAGACAATGTGGAAATTGTTTTTGCAGTTCATGCCACCTGGAACATCATAGTGTGATGATGTGTCTGAACGTCATAGCCACACACTATTTGGTATGGTGCATGCTATGATGTCTCTTATCGAATTACCACTATCGTTTATGGGTTATGCATTAGAGACAACCGCATTCACTTTAAATAGGGCACCGCGTATTTCCTTGAGATGACACAGTATAGACTGAGGTTTAGAGAAATCTAAACTGTCGTTTCTTGAATGTTTGGGGCTTAGACACTTACGTGAAAAAGTTTCAGTCTGATAAGCTCGAACCCAAAGCGGATAAATGCATCTTCATAGGATATCCAAAACAGTTGGGTACATCTCCTATCTCAGATTTGAAAGCAGAGTGTTTGTTTCTAGAAACGGATCCTTTCTCGAGGAAAGGTTTCTCTCAAAAGAATTGAGTGGGAGGGTGGTAGAACTTGATGAGGTTATTGAACCATCACTTCAACCAGTGTGTAGCAGGGCGCAGGAAGTTGTTCCTGTGGCGCCTACACCAATTGAAGTTAAAGCTGATGATGGTGATCATCGAGCATCGGATCAAGTTACTACAAACCTCGTAGGTTGACAAGGTCGCGTACTACTGCAGAGTGGTATGGTAACCCTGTCTTGGAGGTCATGTTGTTGAGCAACAGTGAACCTACGAGTTATGAAGAAAGCAATGGTGGGCCCGGATTCTGACAAATGGCTGGAGGCTATGAAATCCGAGAGAGGATCCATGTATGAAAACAAAGTGTAGACTTTGGAAGAACTACTTGATGGTCATAGGACTATTGAGTAACGATGGATCTTTAAAAGGAAGACAGACGATGATGGTGATAAGTCACTATTAAGAAAAGCTCGACTTGTCGCAAACATGTTTCCGACGAGATCAAACAGTTGACTATGATGAGACTTTCTCACTCGTAGCGATGCTAAAAGTATGTTAGAATTATGTTAGTAGTTGCTGCATTATTTATGAAATATTGCACGTAGGATGTCAAAACATTGTTTCCTCGACGGTTTCCTTGGGCAAACATTGTATGTGATACAACCAGGAGGTTTTGTCGATCCTGAAGATACTAGCAAGTATGCAAGCTCCAGTGATCTTTCAATGGACTGGTGCAAGCATGTCGGAGTTGGAATATACACTTTGATGAGATGATCAAAGATTTTGGGTTTGTACAAGGTTTATGAGAAACTTGTATTTCTAAAGAAGTGAGTGGGAGCACTATGGAATTTCTGATAAGTATATGTGGTTGACATATTGTGGATCAGAAAGTAATGTAGAATTTCTGTAAAGCATACAAGGTTGTTTGAAAGGAGTTTTCAAAGGAATACCTGGATTGCGCTACTTGAACGTTGAGCATCAAAGATCTATGGAGATAGATCAAAGGCACTTAATGGAAGTTTCAACAAGATGCATGCCTTGACAAGTTTTTGAAGGAGTTCAAAATAGATCAGCAAAGAAGGAGTTCTTGGTTGCGTTGTAAGGTGTGAATTTGAGCAAGACTCAAAACCCGACCACGGCAGAATAAAGAGAATAGACGAAGGTCGTCTTCTATGCCTTAGCAGTAGACTCTAAAGAATGCCATGCCGAGTACCGCACCTGATGTGTGCCTTGCAGCAAGTCTGTTAAGAGGTACACAGAGTGATCCAGGATTGAATCACTGAGCAGCGGTCAAAGTTATCCTTAGTAACTAAATAGACTAAGGAATTTTTCTCGATTATGGAGGTGGTTAAAGAGTTCGTCATAAAGGGTTACGTCGGTGCAAGCTTTGACACTAATCCGAATAACTATGAGTAGTGAAATGGATTCGTATAGTAGAGTAGATATTTGGAGCATTTCCGAATAGCACGTAGTAGCAGCATCTATAAGATGACATAAAGATTTGTAAAGAACGCACGGATCTGAAAGTTCCAGAACCGTTGACTAAAACCTCTCTCACGAGCAAGACGTGATAAGACCCCATAACTATATGGGTGTTGGATTCGTTGAAATCACATGGTGATGTGAACTTGATTATTGACTCTAGTGCAAGTGGGAGACTGTTGGAAATATTCCCTAGAGGCAATAATAAATTAGTTATTATTATATTTCTTAGTTCATGATAATCGTTTATTATCCATGCTATAATTGTATTGAATGAAGACTTATATACATGTGTGGATACATAGACAAAACACTGTCCCTAGCAAACCTCTAGTTGCCTAGCTAGTTGATCAAAGATAATCAGGGTCTTCTAATTATGAACAAGGTGTTGTTGCTTGATAACTGGATCACGTCATTAGGAGAATCACGTGATGGACTAGACCCAAACTAATAGACGTAGCATGTTGATCGTGTCATTTTGTTGCTACTGTTTTCTGCGTGTCAAGTATTTGTTCCTATGACCATGAGATCATATAACTCACTGACACCGGAGGAATGCTTTGTGTGTATCAAACGTCGCAACGTAACTGGGTGACTGTAAAGATGTTCTACAAGTATCTCCGGAGGTGTTCGTTGAGTTAGTATGGATCGAGACTGGGATTTGTCACTCCGTGTGACGGAGAGGTATCTCGGGGCCCACTCGGTAATACAACATCACACACAAGCCTTGCAAGCAATGTGACTTAGTGTAAGTTGCGGGATCTTGTATTACGGAACGAGTAAAGAGACTTGTCGGTAAACGAGATTGAAATAGGTATGCGGATACTGACGTTCGAATCTCGGGCAAGTAACATACCGAAGGACAAAGGGAATGACATACGGGATTATATGAATCCTTGGCAGTGAGGTTCAAACGATAAGATCTTCATAGAATATGTGGGATCCAATATGGGCATCCAGGTCCCGCTATTGGATATTGACCGAGGAGTCACTCGGGTCATGTCTACATAGTTCTCGAACCCGCGGGGTCTGCACACTTAAGGTTCGACATTGTTTTATGCGTATTTGAGTTATATGGTTGGTTACCGAATGTTGTTCGGAGTCCCGGATGAGATCACGGACGTCACGAGGGTTTCCGGAATGGTCCGGAAACAAAGATTGATATATAGGATGACCTCATTTGATTACCGGAAGGTTTTTGGAGTTACCGGGAATGTACTGGGAATGAAGAATGGGTTCCGGGTGTTTACCGGGGGGGGGGGGCAACCCACCCCGGGGAAGCCCATAGGACTTGGGGGTGGCGCACCAGTCCTTAGTGGGCTGATGGGACAGCCCAAGAAGGCCCTATGCGCCATAGGAAGAAAATCAAAGAGAAAAGGAAAAAAAGGAGGTGGGAAAAAGGGGAAGGACTCCTCCTTCCAAACCTAGTTGGATTCGGTTTGGAAGGGGAGGACTCCCCCTTTGGCTCGGCCGACCCCCTTGGGGGTCCTTGGACCCCAAGGCAAGGCTCCCCCTCTTCCCCCTATATATACGGAGGTTTTAGGGCTGATTTGATACAACTTTGCCACGGCAGCCCGACCACATATCTCCACGGTTTTACCTCTAGATCGCGTTTCTGCGGAACTCGGGCGGAGCCCTGCTGAGATTAGATCACCACCAACCTCCGGAGCGCCGTCACACTGCCGGAGAACACAAATACCTCTCTGTCTCTCTTGCTGGATCATGAAGGCCGAGATCATCGTCGAGCTGTACGTGTGCTGAACGCGGAGGTGCCGTCCGTTCGGCACTAGATCGGAGCGGATCGTGGGACGGATCGCGGGACGGTTCATGGGACGGTTCGCGGGGCAGATCGAGGGACGTGAGGATGTTCCACTACATCAACCGCGTTTCTTAACGCTTCTGTTGTGCGATCTACAAGGGTACGTAGATCGGAAATCCCCTCTCGTAGATGGACATCACCATGATAGGTCTTCGTGCGCGTAGGAAAATTTTTGTTTCCCATGCGACGTTCCCCAACACATTCCACCTGAGGCGGAGTCCAAGATATTCCTAGAAGCCAAATTCAAGCCAACGAAGAAGATTTGTATAATCATCCAAAGACTCAAGCCATGATCGGGACAATTTCTAATCATCAATTTCATTCTCTCCCAAGATTGTGCAACATGTTCATGATCAAGTTGCTTAAAATTCATGATATCATTACGGAGAGAGATAATCTTAGCCGGCGGAAAATACTTGGATATATAAGCATCTTTACACTTATCCCAAGAATCGATACTATTTTTGGGCAAAGACAAAAACCAAGTTTTTGCTCGATCTCGCAACGAGAAAGGAAAAAAAGCTTCAATTTAATCACATCATTATCCACATCTTTCTTCTTTTGCATATCGCAAAGCTCAATGAAGGTGACGCAGCACAAAAAGTAGGTGACGCAGTGACAAGATTTGATCTACGGTCGACTCACGAGATTTAAGGTTTCCTGCAAGGGTTAGCACCACACAATTTTTCTGAATGATACACCATAGGGTTACCACCATCACACCTTGTTATGCCCTCACTAACCACTCTCGTCCCAACGGTATGTTAGTCCATTATCTCATACTTACCATGACAAACCTTTCTTCGAGGTTGTCCAGACCAGCAAGGCACACGTGGCATGAGGTAGTACCCACACATCACTGACATCATATGCTTAGAAGCAATCACGCACATATCACATGCAATCCATGCAAGGTATGCTACTATGGGTTGTATTCGAGTAACATTACCATGCATCCTAACATCACAACCAGCAATCACACAACTTAAGGCAAATCTGGGTTCAAGATGCTTGCCTTGGGTACGAAGAAGGGTGGTGTGCACCCCAAAATCTTGAAGGAATTTTCTTCCCTCCAATTTCCTATTTTGAAAATAATTCAATTCAACACACAATTCCAAAACAACATATAAAATTTGTTTGAATGTTTTTGAAGTAAATAAGAAAATAAACAAGGTGGAATTTGGGAAACAACAGAAAAAGAATCAACCCATTTGGAGTTGTATTTTAAAAGTTATCAGCAGTCAAAGTTTTGGTCAAAATCTGGTTTGAAAAATAAAATAGAATAAAAACGTTTCGGTGGAGTTTATGCTTTCCTGAAACAGAAAGCGTATTAATAGGAAACGCTTGAGGGTGAAGACGTTTTCGAAACAGAGAGACACACTATAGGGCTTACACTTCCCTTAATAGAAAACGTACTGAGGTTTCTGCGCGAGTGGGGCTGAGGCTGGCTCACCGATAGGTGGAACCCTCTTTTCGGGTTCGTCTCCCTCCTATCGCGTGCATGGCAGGGCCGAAGCCGACGGTGATTGCCAGCGCTAGGGGGCAGCGCTACCTGTGTTGGGCACACACACATGCTTAGGGGGGAGGGGCTCATCCTCTGGAGGGCAAGGGGATCGCCGGAGGGCTCGGGCGCGAGCACACCTTCAACCAACACAGACGGGGGGGCTTCAGGGATCGCATCTAAGCCTGTGACTTGCCGACAAAAATATAGGCATGGGAATGTGTTCTAGGGCCGTGGGGGAACCTACCGGGGCTAAGGTGGAACGGCTAGGGCTCGGGGTCGCCGGAATTTAACCAAAGGTCGGTGGCAGTGATGCGGCCGGAGGGGAGCAGCTTGGCTGGCTCCGGCCAAATTGGAGCGAGGGAAAGGTTGCTACAATTACAGGGATGGCGTTGCGTTGCTCAGAGGGCTCTCGGACTCCTTTTATTTTTATAGTCGAACGAAGGCGGTTCCCATGGCTGTCGAGGATAAACTCGCTGGCGACAGTTCGTGTCGATTGCATTGATGCAGAGCTCAGCATGCGGGGTCGTCGGTGAGGGGGAAACACTCGGCAGGTCAACACGGCGGTAGGAGGTCATGGGGAAACGCCATGTGGCTTGCACAACATCCGCCATAGTGGCCAGCGGCGGTGGCTTGCGCTCAGGCGCGGCAGGTGAACAGAGCTAAGCTCGCGGGGTTGGGAGCTATCACACGGGCTCAGAGCTGTTCTAGGGGATGAACTGGTGCACAAGGGCATCTTGGGCGGCACGGGCCACTGCAGGGATGAGCTGCAACCGAATGCGGCAAAATTGACAAAAAATGACCCATGGGGCGAAAAAACTCACGGATTGACCCCTCGGGGAAAATAATTCACCGGCCTGACCCTTTTGTGTGGCGCCCGACACCTAGGCGCCACACTGTACTGTGTGACGCCTAGAGGTTAGGCGCCACACCCCCGACCACGTGGCAGGGAGGGGCCCACCCCCAGACAGTGTGACGCCTAAGCCTCAGGCGTCACACATTGTAATGTGTGGCGCCTGACGCTTAGGCGCCACACATTGACTTATACAGCCACCGGGCCAGCCCCCTCCCCACCCCCCTCCCCACCCCCTCCCTCATTCCCCTCCCCCAGCCCCTCTCCCAGTCACTGCCCCCTTCCTCAAATCCTTCTCTACATCACCAAATCTGAAGGTTTGGAGCGGGCATTTGTTGTCCAATCACTCCCCTAAGGTAATCCCCACCTCTCCCCTCATTCTCATCCAAAGGAAAATCTTTTGTGTTCTTTTTTTTTTTGCAAATTTGAGGAAACCCTAGTTTTTCATGAAATGTGGGATGTATATGATATTGTTTTATTTGTTTGTATGTTAGGATAAGGGGTATGATGGGGTTAGGATTAGGGTTGTTTGGATGTGTGCATTATGGTTGTTTTAGGGTTAGGCTAGGGTTAGGCTATGGTTAGGCTAGGGTTAGGGATGTTTGGTTGTGTTAGGGTTATGATGGGGTTAGGGTTATTTGGAAGTTAGGCTATGGTTATTGTAATTGTATGATTGCTCATGAAAAGGTTCTATGTTTTGTTGTTTAGGTATGGGAAGAACATGTGTTTATGTTCATCACGTGGACAAGGATGCCTTTTTAAAAGGCAATATTGATCCGGACCCGGATGAGCTTGACATGGTGTTCGATTTGTGTCCTAGCTATGCTGAATTGTTGGAACAAGTCCGAAAGGATTTGAATTGGATGGACCCTAGTGATGTAGTTGAGTTTGCTGGTAGGCATAATGTGGGATTCGGAATGCACATTCGTTGGAAGACCATGCGTGTCAACTCCGAGCAACGTTGGCTTGCATACAAGGATACGGTGGCCGAATCACTAGACAAGGCTCTAGAGTTATTTGCCATGAAAACAAATGTTCCTAACTTGTTGGATTTGAACCGGGTTTCCTCTTCGATTGTTCAAGCTATTCCTGCAACCATCAACGAAGAGGCCAAGATTGAACCTCTTTCTTGTGTGTATGAGGCTAACGAAGAGGTCAACATTGAACACGAACCATTGGTAGAGGCTAATTATGAGCACTATGATGATGGTATTGTTCTTCATGACAACAATCTTGGTGATTTGGACAAATATAATTTGCAAGAGACAATGGACCATTCCATTCCGTACTCACGTGGGTATGCCTCTGAGTCTGACGATGAGGGTCCCGATGAAGAAGTTGATGAGGAAGGGTTCACGGCAAAGGAGGCTGAAGCTTTCACGAAGGTATTAAAGCGTGATCACCGGACACCATTGTTCGAGGATCTTAGCCTTGCGGATGAAGCCGTGGTTGACGGAGGCGAAGGCATATTGTTTGGAGTTAGGCCACCTTCTCATCGGGACACACATGGGAAGAATATTATTTTTCCGGGGTCAAAGTTCGAAACATTCTTTGAACTGAAGATGTGGTTGGATGAATATTCCGTTACGCATTACAGGCCACACAAAGTTGTTCATTCAAACATGAAGCTGCGTTACACGGTTGCATGTGAGGATAGAGGTTGTCCTTGGATTGTCCGTGCAAGACCATGGAAAGGAGGGCCAGGATGGAACATTGTGAGTTGTATGACTCACATGTGTCAAGGCAAGAGGGTTGATGGTGCCCTATCGTCGCAAAGCCATAGACAACTAACCTCCGAGTTCATCGCTTATAGGCTTTCGAACTCCATCTCCTCTCTTCCTACAATGAGCATAAAAAGCGTACAAGACCTTGTGAAAGCCCTCTTTCACTACGAGGTGAAATATGGTAAGGCATGGAAAGCAAAGCAAGCCGCATTCAAGATGTTGTATGGTGATTGGGAGGAAGCATACAACCGCATACCTAGGTTGTTGGGAGCTATTGCCCACACTAACCCGGGCATGGTTCATGTGGTCGAGCCGTATGGGGAGAAAACAAGGATTAAGAATGGAAATAGGGTTCGCGTATTTGGCCGTGCATTTTGGGCATTTGAGCAATGTGTGAGGGCTTTCCAGCACTGCCGTCCTGTCATCTCCATCGATGGCACGTTTTTGACCGGACAATTCAAGGGCACTTTGTTGGTTGCAATAGCAAGTGATGCCAATAACAGGTTGATGCCTTTGGCTTTTGCTTTGGTTGAGGCAGAGAACAATGTTAACTGGGAATGGTTCTTGCATATTTTGAGAACCAAAGTATTACCGTTTGAGAGGGAAATATGTGTCATATCGGATCGTCATCAAGGCATACTTAACGCGGTTGACATTGTCATTCCCGGCCATGCTCCTTTGCATCATCGATGGTGCATGAGGCATTTCTGTGCAAACTTCTACCGGGCATGTGGTAGCAAGGAGTTGGCGGATGAAACTAACTTTAAGAAGATGTTGGCAGAGGCCGCAGCAAAGAGAGAGCGGGAGCATCAGAGCTTCACGGAGAGGTTAAGGAAGAGGCTTCAAAACTGCGCAAAAGGGAAGAGGAAGAAGAGAGGAATAAGAAGAAGGGTAAGGGGCCTTGCTCGACCCAATAGAGCCTGATGCTTGTAATCTATGTGTTGTTGAACCTTGTTTGGTTCCGCGCTTTATTACTATGAAACTCCACTATGTATGCACTTTTGGACGTAAGTTACTTCAAGAACCGTATGTATGTTTGAACTCCACCACCACTACTATGTGCTTTGTGTTGTATGTTTTAACGTATGTATCTGAACTCCTCCACCACTATTTTTGAACTCCTCCTCCATTAATATGCAGTTCTAGGCATGACAGAGTGTGTGGCGCCTAAGGCTTGGGCGCCACACATGTGTAGTGTGGCGCCTAAGGCTTAGGCACCACACATGGACTTATACAACCTCAGCCCAGCCCCTCCCCACCCCCCCTCCCCCAGTATAAGTCCGTGTGTGGCGCCTAAGCCTTAGGCGCCACACTACACATGTGTGGCGCCCAAGCCTTAGGCGCCACACTACACATGTGTGGCGCCCAAGGCTTAGGCGCCACACATGTGAAAACCTGCTGGAACTGAATTTGGACATCAATAAAGCAATTTTTGACAGCAATAAAGATCTTTTGACAGCAATAAAGATCTTTTGACAGCAATAAAGCAATATATTGACAGCAATAAGGATCTTTTGACAGCACTAAATGGTTCACAACAACTGCAACAACAACTAAATGGTTCACAACTCGAAATAGTTAACAACTAAAGTAAATAGTTTAGCTCGACAAGTGCAACACCAACTCCAAATCACTTGGGTCCTCGTCCCCTCTTGGATACTAGCTTCTTCCTTCTCGCAACCACAAATTGCTCCGGGTCATCCGACTCATCGTCATCGTCATCCTCAACCTCATCGTCCCTGCTTCTCATCCTTGACAAACGAGAGCCCCCGGCCACCGGATTCTTCCCTTTCGCATAATCATCCGGTGAGTAGCGCTTAAATTCCTTCCTGGGCTTCAACATGTAAGCGGAGCGTTGGAAAGCCTTCAACGTCATGTCGTCCGCAGCCTAATACATATGAAGGTTGAAAGTTCAAATTTGAAGGTTCAAGGCTGAAGGTTGAAAGTGCAAACTGTATGGCTATGTCATACCTGAGGAGTGTCAACATCATCCTCCTGAGTATTTCTTTGGGTATTAGCCGCCGAGGTAATGTCACCATCATCCATACGAGCGCCTGAAGAAGCTGAATCGTCAAGAGTATTTCTTTCGGATGAACCGGATCTCGAAGGTGAAACATATTCAGGGTCACGGCAACCTAAAATGTTGGATAGGCGCCGTAACTTCTTGCCCTGTTCCTGTTAGATTCAAATATAAATGACATATATTAGGTAACCTATAATATTGCATTCGTGGGCAAAATAATAATAATGACACAACACCTTTATGAATAGACGAAGTGCAGATTCTCCCTTTTTTCCTCCAGGTGTGTTATCTAGAATATCTTCGGACTCGTCAGCTTGTTTCTTGACCTCTTTGCGCTATGATCACAAGACAATGACAACAAATAAGTGCAAGTGAATAGGTCCGCTAAATTCATAATTTACATAGGGGAGCACACTTACCACAAAGTTCAGGACAGGGGCGAAGGAAGTTTGGTACCCTTCGCGAATCAACTTGTTGTAACCGCCTTGGGCAAGTTCATCGTACTCAGTGGGTTCTTCCAATATGTCCTCCTCGTAAGCCGGCGGACAAATCTCGACACGAGTACTCTCCTGAAACCATCTTAGGTAGTTGCTGAACGCAAGAGCACAATGCTGACGGTACTGGGTTCGTTGTATGCTCGAAGTTGCCTGCACACTTTGCTCGAACATAAGGACGTAGCTCTTATGATGCTTCTGCCAGTCCTTGATTTTTCGCTGCCTCCTCCTATCCAACCCGCTTTGAACAAAACACATCAGTAGCTCGCTCAACACTAAGAACAAAACTAATCACTAATTACTTTTTGTTACCTGTGAAGCTGTGTGTCCGTGTCCACCCACTCCGGCAGGTGTGGCTGAAAGTAACCAAATTGACGCAGCACACGATGCGGGAGATGCCACTCAACCGCCCAATTGCATATTAGGGGACAGCGCATTAGCCAAAGATGTCTTTCCTGCACGCATAGTGGATTCAGCTCGAACGTGTGTGCATCACCAAAGTTTGTCCCGACACCATATGGCTCCCATTCAACCTACAACACAAGATGAATACCACAATTCATTTCACTCACAACATAGAAGCTGGAAGTCAACTCTGAAACCATCTTACCTGCTCGGGGGTAAGCGAATCCATCTCGTTGGTGTATTGCTTGTACAATAGGTTCACTTTGCTTGCCACCTCCGATACCAAGTCCCACTTGTAAGCCCATGTAGGTTGCCGTACACGGTTGCCGTGGTCATCCCAGGTATTCCACTTTGAGCTTTTAGGGCGTCCAACAGGTAGGCGTTCCCAGCTCCATACTGAAAGTAGGAGCATACAACCACCAACTCCACCGTCCTTTGTCGTCCTGCGACAAGCATCGTCCAACTACAAGTAACAACAAACATGCATCGGTTTAGCAGAAAAAGATAACAGAGAGTACTTCATATTAACAATTTATTACCTGGCGATACAAGTAAGCCAGTGCGGCCGAGCCCGAGCTGAACTTGTTGTCCAAAACAGTCAACGCCTTCAGCCACATCCAAGGAGCATTCTTGCCTGTGCCGTCCGCAAAGATAGTCCTAGAGATGACGTACCACATGTAGACGCGAGCATACCTCTGGATGACCTCGTCATCTGCGTCCTCAGGACAATGAGCAAAGTTGGCGGCAATCCAAGTGAAAGTGGCGCCGGCAGGGACTCTATCTTTCTTCCCTCCATCTTCCACCTCCGGCTCCTACGGCGACATACCAATAAGAGCCTCCATTTGATACCGCCATCCCTCAGAATCAGTGCTCATACATAGTGGCTTCCCCTCGATGGGAAGAGCGGTGATCATTGAAACATCTTGAAGAGTAACCGTCATCTCTCCGGTCCGGAGGTGAAAACTATGTGTCTCCGGCCTCCAACGATCAATGAGTGCTGTGACTGCCGCAGCGTTCAGATTTGGAGTTGACCGACTCACAAGCTGCACGAATGGAGGGAGTCCCGTCATCTCGATGTACGGGGTGTACCGCTCATCGTAATGCATTACAGAGGATGCCCCATGAGACCGGATCTTCAAGGGCGTAAGCCCCTGCAAACATATAGGAGAAGAAGATATCAAGTGCTTATTACATTTTCAAAATATTACTAATCTACTAATCATTTTCTACTTACCATCTTCTTCTCCGACATGAAATAGGCCCGGTGTTCAGCGTCATAAACATCATTCAGAAGCCACACCATCCTACAAATCACAAAAAATTACTCATTTACTCATATTCAAATAAGACTCATATACTCATATGAACTACTACTAATACTAACTACTACCACTAACTACAAACCAAAACCTAATGCAATTCCTATACCTACTACTACTAACTACTACTACTATTAACTACTAACTAGTCATATACTCAACTAACTAGTCATATACTAACTAGTCAAATCCTAACTCATATCCTAACTAGTCAAAACCTAACTCATATCCTAACTAGTTAAAACCTAATGCAGATCCTAACTCATATACTAACTAGTCAAATCCTAACTCATATCCTAACTAGTCAAAACCTAATACAATTCCTATACCTACCTCTACTACTAACTACTAATACTACTAACTACTACTACTACTCACTATTCATATACTCAACCAAAACCAAAACCTAATGCAATTCCTATACCTTCTACTACTACTAACTACTAACTACTCATATACTCAACCAAATCCTAACTAGTCAAATCCTAAGAACCTACTCAAATCAATCTACTAAAATCAATCTACTCAACCAAAACATAATAAAGTTGGATAGAAGGATGGGAAAGGGAAGGGATGGAGGAGGACATTACCTTGGGGGATCAATCCAAGGAAGAAATCCTCAGATCTGAAGGAGATGGGGGAGGGGATTAGGGAGGGGATGAGAGCCAGCCGCCGCAATGGAAGTTTCTGTTGTTTGAATCAGGGAGGGGGTGGGGAGGGGGGGTGGGGAGGGGGCTGGCCCGGTGGCCGTATAAGTCAATGTGTGGCGCCTAAGCGTCAGGCGCCACACATTACAATGTGTGACGCCTGAGGCTTAGGCGTCACACTGCCTGGGGGTGGGCCCCTCCCTGCCACGTGGTCGGGGGTGTGGCGCCTAACCTCTAGGCGTCACACAGTACAGTGTGGCGCCTAGGTGTCGGGCGCCACACAAAAGGGTCAGGCCGGTGAATTATTTCCCCCGAGGGGTCAATCCGTGAGTTCTTTCGCCCCAGGGGTCATTTTTGTCAATTTTGCCACCGAATGCAAGCCGGCATGGCTGCCATGTCTGCTGCTATGCACGGCACACGGGCGGTGACTTCCTGTCGGAGCTGGTCGTGTCGCGGCGCTGCTCTGCGGGCGAGCACATGGGCGGTCACGGGGCTTATGGTAGACGCGGTGGCTCGGTTGCACGTTGACTACAGTTCTCGTGATCTGGCACACTCTAGGCACGCACGACACGTGCTCAGCAGAATGTTAGAGCGTGCTAGAGGGGTCGAATGCTTGTGCAACTTCACACGGCCAGGCTTGGGAGCAAAAGAGGGCTTCTAGATATGATGGTTGGGCCAGGGAGCAACTCCATGATACGTCCAAAACGTATCTATAATTTTTGATGGTTTTATGCTACTTTTATGTTTTTGATAATTGTTTTTACATTAAGTTTATGATTTATTTAGACTAACTTATTAATAGTTGCAAAAGTGCACAATGTTTTTGTTTTACATTTTTATGTGTAGGACCTATCAAAAATAGAAAAGGAAACCTTGTTGGAGTCGAATTGGGACTTTCCTGAAATATGTATGAAAACTCTTTTTAAAGATTGCCACGTTACGGGTCGAATACGGCCTCATATGGAAATCTCACAGATGACTAAACTATGGGGAATTTTTATGCTGATAATTCTAGACATACAAGTCGTCTCATTTGGAGTTTGGACGCTTCAGGAAAGCCCGTTTTACTGGAGGACAAATATCTGATTACGGGATTACGGGAATCGGTGACATGATTGAGTCCAACTCTTACCATATTTGATGGATTCGGCCAAGTCATGACTTTGGGACCTCATTAGGGATGAGAGAGGTCCCTAGGAAGGTTCTAGAGGTGCATAATATCCCTTGGATCAAAGGGGCATCCATCGGAGGGCCAAGGATGATCATCTCAGCTCTTATAAGGAGAGAAAAACCTTGATTTCTCGGCAGCCACCAAAAGCCACGAATTTTGCTTCCCCTATGACCTCATCTCCATGTGGGAGGGCTCATCTACAGCACCAAGAAGCCATGGAGGAAGTGGTCTAAGGGGCGGCGCTCCCCCATGATAGCCGGCCGGCGCAGGAGGAGCCCTCTGCGCCGCCGACGGCCGCCGTCGCCGCCTTGCACCTCACGTGCTGCCCCTTCTCCATTCTCTCCACCATGATGCTGCCTTCACCAACACCTCCATCATCATCTCCTCCAGAACTACGGCGGTCCACTCTCCCACAAAGCTCTATAATCCCCTATGTAAATATGGTGTTTGATGTTATAGATTATTTGCAAATGATCTATTGCATATATGTCATGTTTGTGTAATTCCTGTTTGTCATATGATTGATTGTTGAATCTTCATGGATGGTCTGAGCTATATATTGAATTTGTTACAGTCCTATGTTGCCCATCATATGTTTATGCACGCATGGATCATATCATATGGTTTGTAGTATGTGGAGAAAGGTAAAGGGCGGGCTGCTTGAGTGACAGAAACATGAGCCCCAATCTAGTGATCAAAGCATATGGGATAAAGAGGACCTTTTGATCCTAATGCTATGTTTAGGTATTTTTACCTTAATGTGTCTTCTAGTATTTACAGATGTTTGCTAGAGTTCCAGTCATAAGTACTTGCAATCATTGGATAGTGAGAGCTTGTTAGCTTTGCCTCTCCCACATAAAAGAGGAATATCAACCTTGTATTTGACTATTTGATCATGGACAAATCCATCACAATTACCACCACTTTTCCACACTCATGGTACTGTTAGTTTATGGTTACTTAGTATGTTTTATCACTGCAGCACTAACATTTACTTTCTTGTATTTATTATTTTGCAAAGCTTTCTCACATACCCGTATTGTTACTCTAGTTTTATTTCCTAGATAATGCAAACCGTTTAGTGTGCGTAGAGTTGTCTCGGTGGTTGATAGAACTTGAGAGAATATTTATACCACCTTTAGCTCTTCATTGGTTTCGACACTCTTACTTATTGAAAAGGCTACACACGATCCCCTATACTTGTGGGATATCACTCCACAATCGAGAGTCAAAACCATGCCAATTCTGGCCAGACACACCAGGTGTTTGATAGAATGCTAGTGGCATCAAATGGCTTTTGTTAGTGGCCAAAAATTCCAGATCAGGGTCTCTTTAGGTGCTGGTCATGATGGCAAAGTTAGTTTAGAAAAAGAGAAAATTGTTAGTACAAGTTTTGGAGAAACACTTTTCTCGACAAAAACTTTAGGGCATTAATGCATGGGCTAAAAATGTCCAAAAGGGGATGATCACCTGGACTTAAGGGTTTGGTAGTGTGTGCTACGAGCAGTAAAAATCCCCTCGGCATCGGGGCAATTTAAAATGAGGTTGTAGTTCAGAACATCAAACTGGACTAGAATCGAAATGAGTTTGTGCTGCTCAATATTTCCAAAAACATTTGGTGGTGTTTTTGCATAGAAGTGATCCACGGAGAACACTTGACATCTAGAATTTTTTGTGGAATTTTTAAATAATTTTATGACAGGGTTGTAGTGTAACAGCTCTCAAAAGAAGGGAAAAGCCTTTTAAAGGAATTTAAATTGGTAATTTTTATTTAAAAAAATATCATCATTAAATTAATAAAATGAAATGAAATAATCCCAAGATTTTATTCAAACTCCCAATGATCTTCAAAAGTGCTACTAGAAAGGAAAAGTTTTTGGGAAAAGGCTTTAAAATGAGTAATGAAACAATTTAGTTTTGAGAAAAAAATATTCTAAGTAATATTTTAATTAATAAAAATGTGTCTAAATTTTTTGGGTGGGACATAGATGTGGTAGAATGATGAACTCCTTACTCTTGTGCTTCTAAAGATAGTCTCCTCAACACTCAATCACTCTCTCCCAGATTTGGCACACATAGGAGAGATTAATCTGGTGGAAAGCAACATGGGGAGGCTAGAAATCAAGGTTCAAATGGTTGGAATGGTATCTATTGATCTCAACACATGATTATGTGGCTCTCTCTCTCAGAAAAATGGATCTGACAAGTGTAAGTGTGTTCCGAGTGCTTCCTCTACGAATGACAGGTAGGTGGAGGGGTATATATAGGCATCCCCCAAAATACAATGGTTACAACGTTATTGCCCAACTATGTGACACCGAAATGAATCTCGGTGGTACCGAGTTTTACTAAATGTGCAAACTTTTGTATTCTTGGTGTGACCGATATAGGAATCTCAGTGGTACCGATACGATGACCTAGACCAGTTTCCATATCTCGGTGAGACCGATTTCAAACTCGGAAATTCCGATTCTTGAAATCTTCTCAACAGAATGTTTGTCACTGAATCTCGGTGGCACCGATGTGAAAGTTGTCGGTGCTAAGTGTTGGGAACGTCGCATGGGAAGCAAACAATTTCCTACGCGCACGAAAACCTATCATGGTGATGTCCATCTATGAGAGGGGATTTCCGATCTACGTACCTTTGTAGATCACACAACAGAAGCGTTAATAAACGCGGTTGATGTAGTGGAACGTCCTCACGTCCCTCGATCCGCCCCGCAAACCGTCCCACGATCTAGTGTCGAACGGACGGCACCTCCGCGTTCAGCACACCTACAGCTCGACGATGATCTCGGCCTTCTTGATCCAGCAAGAGAGACGGAGAGGTAGATGAGTTCTCCGGCAGCGTGACGGCGCTCCGGAGGTTGGTGGTGATCTAATCTCAGTAGGGCTCCGCCCGAGCTCCGCAGAAATGCGATCTAGAGGAAAAACCGTGGAGGTATGTGGTCGGGCTGACGTGGAAAAGTTGTCCCAAATCAGCCCTAAAACCTCCGTATATATAGGTGGGAGGGGAGGAGCCTTGCCTTGCGGCTCAAGAGGCCCCAAGGGGTTCGTCCGATGGGGGGGAGGAGGATTCCTCTTCCAATCCTAGTCCAACTAGGATTGGAAGGTGGAGTCCTTCCCTTCCTTCCCACTTCCCCTTTTTTTCCTTTTCTCTTTGATTTTCTTATCTCCTGCGCAGGGGCATCTCTGGGCTTGCCCACCAGCCCACTAAGGGCTGCTGTGGCACCCCCAAGGCCTATGGGCTTCCCCGGGGTGGGCTGCCCCCCCCGGTGAATTCCCGGAACCCATTCGTCATTCCCGGTACATTCCCGGTAACTCCGAAAACCTTCCGGTAATCAAATGAGGTCATCCTATATATCAATCTTTGTTTCCTGACCATTCCGAAAACCCTCGTGACGTCTGTGATCTCATACGGGACTCCGAACAACATTCGGTAACCAACCATATAACTCAAATACGCATAAAACAACGTCAAACCTTAAGTGTGCAGACCCTGCGGGTTCGAGAACTATGTAGACATGACCCAAGGGACTCCTCGGTCAATATCCAACAGCGGGACCAGGATTCCCATATTGGATCCTACATATTCTATGAAGATCTTACCGTTTGAACCTCAGTGCCAAGGATTCATATAATCCCGTATGTCATTCCCTTTGTCCTTCGGTATGTTACTTGCCCGAGATTCGATTGTCAGTATCCGCATACCTATTTCAATCTCGGTTACCGGCAAGTATCTTTACTCGGTCCGTAATACAAGATCCCGCAACTTACACTAAGTCACATTGCTTGCAAGGCTTGTGTGTGATGTTGTATTACCGAGTGGGCCCCGAGATACCTCTCCATCACACGGAGTGACAAATCCCAGTCTTGATCCATACTAACTCAACGGACACCTTCGGAGATACCTGTAGAGCATCTTTATAGCCACCCAGTTACGTTGTGACGTTTGATACACAGAAAGCATTCCTCCGGTGTCAGTGAGTTATATGATCTCATGGTCATAGGAATAAATACTTGACACGCAGAAAACAGTAGCAACAAAATGACACGGTCAACATGCTACGTCTATTAGTTTGGGTCTAGTCCATCACATGATTCTCCCAATGATGTGATCCAGTTATCAAGCAACAACACCTTGCTCATAGCCAGAAGACCCTGACTATCCTTGATCAACTGGCTAGCCAACTAGAGGCTTGCTAGGGACGGTGTTTCTCTATGTATCCGCACATGTATCTAAGTCTTCATTCAATACAATTATAGCATGGATAATAAACGATTATCTTGACACAGGAATTATAATAATAACTTATCTATCATTTCCTCTAGGGCATAATTCCAACAGTCTCCCGCTTGCACTAGAGTCAATAATCTAACCCTCACATCATCATGCGAATTACATTGTAATAAATTTAACACCCATACAGTTCTGGTGTTGATCATGCTTTGCCCGTGGAAGAGGTTTAGTCAGCGGGTCTGCTACATTCAGATCCGTGTGCACTTTGCATATATTTACGTCCTCCCCTTCGACGTAGTCGCGGATGAGGTTGAAGCATCATTTGGTGTGTCTGGTCTTCTTGTGAAACCGCGGTTCCTTTGCTAAGGCAATGGCACCCGTGTTGTCACAGAACAAGGTTATTGGATTCAGTGCGCTTGGCACCACTCCAAGATCCGTCATGAACTGCTTCATCCAGACACCCTCCTTAGCCGCTTTCGAGGCAGCCATGTACTCTGCTTCACATGTAGAATCAGGTACGACGCTTTGCTTGGAACTGCACCAGCTTACCATACCCCCATTAAGAATAAATACGTATCCGGTCTGCAACTTAGAGTCGTCCGGATCTGTGTCAAAGCTTCATCGACGTAACCTTTTACGGCGAGCCCTTCATCAGCTCCATACACGAGAAACATCTCCTTATTCCTTTTCAGGTACTTCAGGATATTCTTGACCACCGTCCAGTGATCCACTCACGGATTACTCTGGAACCTGCCTGCCATACTTATGGCGAGGCTAACATCCGGTCTAGTGCACAGCATTGCATACATGATAGAACCTATGGCTGAAGCATAGGGGACGGTGCTCATATGCTCTCTATCTTTATCACTTGCTGGGCACTGAGTCTTACTCAATCTCGTACCTTGTAAAACTGGCAAGAACCCCTTCTTGGACTGTTCCATTTTGAACCTCTTCAAAACTTTATCAAGGTATGTGCTTTGTGAAAGTCCTATCAGGCGTTTTGATCTATCCCTATAGATCTTAATGCCTAGAATGTAAGCAGCTTCTCCTAGGTCCTTCATAGAGAAACTTTTATTCAAGGAATCCTTTATGCTCTCCAAAAACTCCACGTTGTTTCCAATCAGCAATATGTCATCCACATATAATATTAGAAACGCCACAGAGCTCCCACTCACTTTCTTGTAAATACAAGATTCTCCAACCACTTGTATAAACCCAAATGCTTTGATCACCTCATCAAAGCGTTTATTCCAACTCTGAGATGCTTGCACCAGTCCATAAATGGATCGCCGGAGCTTGCATACTTTGTTAGCATTTTTAGGATCGACAAAACCTTCGGGTTGCATCATATACAACTCTTCCTTAAGGAAACCGTTAAGGAACGCCATTTTGACATCCATCTGCCAGATTTCATAATCAAAAAATGCAGCTATTGCTAACATGATTCTGACTGACTTAAGCATCGCTACGGGTGAGAACATCTCATCTTAGTCAACTCCTTGAACTTGTGAAAAATCCTTTGCCACAGGTCGAGCTTTATAAATGGTCACATTACCGTCGGCGTCAGTCTTCTTCTTAAAGATCCATTTGTTCTGAATAGCCTTGCGGCCCTCATGTAGTACTTCCAAAGTCCACACTTTGTTTTCATACATGGATCCTATCTCGGACTTCATGGCCTGCAGCCATTTGTTTGAATCTGGGCCCTCCATTGCTTCTTCATAATTCGCAGGCTCATTGTTGTCTAACAACATAATTGATAAGACGGGATTACCGTACCACTATGGAGTAGTACGCGGTCTCGTCAACCTGCGAGGTTCGATAGGAACTTGATCCGGAGATTCATGATCATCATCATTAACTTCCTCCTCAACCGACGTCGCAACGACATACATTTCCCCTTGCCCTGCGCCACCATCCAGAGGGATGAGAGGTTCGACAACCTCATCAAGTTCTATCTTCCTCCCACTCAATTCTCTCGAGAGAAACTCCTTCTCGAGAAAAGCTCCGTTCTTAGCAACAAACACTTTGCCCTCGGATTTGAGATAGAAGGTGTACCCAACTGTCTCTTTTGGATAACCTACGAAGATGCACCTTTCCGCTTTGGGTTCCAACTTTTCAGGCTGAAGCTTTTTGACTTAAGCAACACATCCTCAAACTTTAAGAAACGACAACTTTGGTCTTTTGCCATACCACAGTTCGTATGGTGTCGTATCAACGGATTTTGATGGTGTCATAATTAAAGTGAATGCAGCTGTTTCTAATGCATAACCCCAAAACGGTAACGACACATCGGTAAGAGACATCATAGATCGCACCATCTCTAATAAAGTACGATTACGATGTTCGGACACACCATTATGGTGTGGTGTTCCAGGCGGTGTCAACTGTGAAACAATTCCACATTGTCTTAAATGAGCACCAAACTCAAAACTCAGATATTCACCCCCACGATTAGACCGTAGGAATTTGATCTTCTTGTTACGATGATTTTCAACTTCACTCTGAAATTGCTTGAACTTTTCAAATGTTTCAGACTTGTTCTTCATTAAGTAGACATAACAGTATCTACTCAAATCGTCAGTGAAGGTGAGAAAATAACGATATCCACGCGTGCCTCCACGCTCATCGGACCACACACATCGGTATGTATGATTTCCAACAAGTCACTTGCACGCTCCATTGTTCCGGAGAACGGAGTTTTAGTCATCTTGCCCATGAGGCATGGTTCGCACGTGTCAAGTGAATGAAAGTCAAGTGACTCCAAAAGTCCATCGGTATGGAGTTTCTTCATGCGCTTTACAGCAATATGACCTAAGCGGCAGTGCCACAAAAACATGGCGCTATCATTGTTAACTCTAACTCTTTTGGTCTCAATGTTATGTATATGTGTATTATCACTATCAAGATTCAATATGAACAATCCTCTCACATTGGGTGCATGACCATAAAAAATATTACTCATAGAAATAGAACAACCATTATTCTCTGACTTAAACGAGTATCCGTCTCGCAATAAACAAGATCCAGATATAATGTTCATGGTCAACGCAGGCACTAAATAACAATTATTCAAGTTCATAACTAATCCTGATGGTAACTGAAGTGAAACTGTGCCGACGGCGATTGCATCAACCTTGGAACCATTTCCTACGCGCATCGTCACTTCATCTTTCGCCAGCCTTCGCCTATTCCGCAGTTCATGTTTCGAGTTGCAAATATGAGCAACAGAACCGGTATCGAATACCTAGGCACTACTACGAGTGCTTGTTAAGTACACATCAATAACATGTATATCAAATATACCTGATTTTTCTTTGGCCGCCTTCTTATCAGCCAGATACTTGGGGCAGTTGCGCTTCCAGTGACCCATACCCTTGCAATAATAGCACTCCGTTTCAGGCTTAGGTCCAACTTTGGGTTTCTTCGTCGGATTGGCAACAGGTTTGCCTCTCTTCTTTGAATTACCCTTCTTTCCTTTGCCGTTTCTCTTGAAACTAGTGGTCTTATTCACCATCAACACTGATGTTCTTTACGGAGTTCTGACTCTGCGACTTTCAGCATCGCGAACAACTCGTCGGGTGACTTGTTCATCCCTTGCATGTTGTAGTTGAACACAAAGCCCTTATAGCTTGGCGGCAGTGAATGAAGAATTCTGTCAGTGATAGCCTCTTGCGGGAGTTCAATCCCCAGCTCAGCTAGACGGTTTGAGTACCCAGACATTTTGAGCATGTGTTCACTGATAGACTAATTCTCCTCCATTTTGCAAGCATAGAATTTATCGGAGGTCTCATACCTCTCGATCCGGACGTTCTTCTGAAAGATAAACTTCAACTCGTGGAACATCTCATATGCTCCATGATGCTCAAAGCGACGTTGAAGTCCCGGTTCTAAGCCATACAAGACTGCACATTGAACTACTGAGTAGTCCTCCTTACGTGATAACCAAGCGTTCCTAACATCTTGGTCAGCCGTAGCGGGTGGTTCATCTCCTAGCGCAGCATCAAGGACATAATCCTTTTTCCTAGCTCGTAGGATCAACTTAAGATTACAAGCCCAGTCTACAAAGTTGCTTCCATCATCTTTCAACTTAGCTTTCTCTAGGAACGTATTAAAATTCAGGGTGACTGTCACGTGAGCCAAGATCTACAACACAAATATATTCAAAGTGGGCTTACACTATGTTCAAGATAATTAGAGTTTAACTTAATCAAATTACTTGCTAAACTCCCACTCAAAAAGTACACCTCTCTAGTCATTTGAGTGGTTCATGATCCAATTCCACTAGCTCAAGTCCGATCATCACGTGAGTTGAGGATAGTTTCAGTGGTAAGCATCCCTATGCTAATCATATCAACTATATGATTCATGATCGACCTTTCGGTCTCATGTGTTCCGAGGCCATGTCTGCACATGCTAGGCTCGTCAAGCTTAACCCGAGTGTTCCGTGTGTGCAACTGTTTTGCACCCGTTGTATGTGAACGTTGAGTCTATCACACCCGATCATCACGTGGTGTCTCGAAACGATGAACTGCAGCAATGGTGCACAGTCGGGGAGAACACAATTTCGTCTTGAAATTTTAGTGAGAGATCACCTCATAATGCTACCGTCGTTCTAAGAAAAATAAGGTGCATAAAAGGATTAACATGACATGCAATTCATAAGCGACATGATATGGTCATCATCACGTGCTTCTTGATCTCCATCACCAAAGCACCGGCACGATCTTCTTTCTCACCGGCGCCACACCATGATCTCCATCAATGTGTCGCCATCAGGGTTGTCACACTACTCATGCTATTACTACTAAAGCTACATCCTAGCAATATAGTAAACGCATCTGCAAGCACAAATGTTAGTTTAAAGACAACCCTATGGCTCCTGCCGGTTGTCGTACCATTGATGTGCAAGTCGATATTATCTTTTACAACATGATCATCTCATACATCCACACTAATGGAAAACAGTTTTTTGCCATCTGCTGCTTCTTTGCCATCTGCTGGCTGATGGCAAAGATCCTCTTTGCCATCAGCTACCAGAAACCAGACGGCAAAGAGAAGGCTGATGGCAAAGAGGGTCTTTGCCATCTACTGCTTCTTTGCCGTCTGGTGGCTCACGGCAAACACCACTCAGGCTGACGACAAAGATCTGGGCTCACAGCAAACTTAACTTAGGCAGCCGGCAAAGCGCTCGGCTGGCCCACCCCGCACCCCCTCTCTTCCCCTAATGACCTCTCTCTTTGTCGTTCGCTTTTCTCCTCTATGTCGTCGGGAGGCGGACGACAAAGAGGGCGCGCCCCTAACGGTCGTTGGCCCCACCCCACGTGCCTGTCTCTCACCCCTAACGGCCACCCCACACCCCTCTCTCTCACCCCCCACCACACCACCACCGCCGCCGCGCCCTCCTCCGGCCTCCCTGCGCCGCCGCCCCTCCTCCTCCGGCCTCCCTGCGCCGCCGCCCCTCCTCCTCCGGCCTCCCTGCGCCCCCTCCTCCGGCCTCCCTGCGCCCCCTCCTCCTCCCACCTCCGGCCTCCGGCCTCCCTGCGCCGCCGCCCCCTCCTCCTCCGGCCTCCCCGCACCCCCTCCTCCTCCCTCCTCCGGCCTCCGGCCTCCCTGCGCCGCCGCCCCCTCCTCCTCCGGCCTCCCTGCGCCCTCCTTCGGCCTCCCTGCGCCCCTCCTCCCTGCGCCCCGTCCTCCACCACGCTCCTCCTCCTCCCCGGGACCTCCTCCTCCACCACCGCCGTTGGAGCTCGCCCCTTCTCCACCACCACCCCTCCGCCACCACCGCCGTATCCTCCACCGCCGCACCCTCCTCCTCCCCGGCCGCCCCCCTCCGATGAGTCCATTTTTTCTTTTTTTGCTAATTTATAGATTTAGTTTTGTTTTGTTAATTAGTGGTAGCTAGATTATTGTTAGTAGTTTTAGTGGTAGATTTAGTTAGGTTAGTACTTTTAGTTAGTTAGCTTGGTTAGTTAGGTGGAGGAGGAGAAGAGGAGAAGAGGAGGAGGAGGAGGACGAGAAGAGGAGAAGAAGAAGAGGAGAAGGAGGAGGAGGAGGAGGAGAAGAAAAAGAAGAAGAAGAAGAAGAAGAAGAAGAGGAGAAGAAAAAAATAAGAAGGAGAAGAAGAAGAAGAAGAAGAAGAGAAGAAAAAATAATAAGAAGAAGAAGTAAAGAAGAAGAGAAGAAGAAGAGAAGAAGAGAATAAGAAAAAATAAGAAGGAGAATAAGAGAAAAAAGAAGAAGAAGTTGATTTTTATTGTTTGGTATTTAGTGGTAGCTAGATTCTTTTTTAGTTACTTAGTGGTAGATTCTGTTTTTTTTTGCTGTTTAGTGCTATCTAGGTTTAGCGATAGGTTTAGTTAGCTTGGTTAGTTAGGTTAGTTAGTTATTAGCTTAATAGAAAGAATAGGAAGAAGAAAAAGAGGAGGAGGAGGAGAAGAGGAGAAGAGGAGAAGAGGAGGAGGAGGAGGAGAATAAGAAGAAGAAGAAGAAGAAGAGGAGGAGAAGACAAAAATAAGAAGGAGAAGAAGAAAATAAGAAGAGAAGAAGAAGAGAAGAAGAGAAGAAGAATACCTTTTGCTCCTCCTTCTTCTCTTCCTTATTCTCCTCCTCCTCCTTCTCCTTCTTCTTGATTTCTTCTTCTTCTTCTCCTCCTCCTCTTTCTTTTCCTCTATCTTATTCTCCTGACCTTATTTTCCCCAACAATGAGATAATTAACCCATTTAGCTACAAAATGGCATCAAAACCTTGGTTAGCTCATGAATATTATATTCTTAACTTGTATTCCTCTAAAATGACATAATTAGAATATTTGTGTTGATCGGGTGGATTTACATGTGATAGTTGTCTCGTCGCTTTGAGGTCTGCTGTGCGAAGACCTGCCCGTGCGTTGTACGAGCTCCGCCCCTGCATTCGTGGGTCAGTACAAGTTTCATCTCCTCCCCGCCCCTTCATTTACTGTGGCTCGGTTTCCGGATGAAACTTTCTAGATTTAGGTAATTAAATTAATTTATCAGTATGCGTGACCAGTATGCGTCTCGCGTTTGAAAGGGCAACATCTATAAATATGCATGTCTTTGCATATTTATAACCGCCATCCTTTCGAATTGTCCAACATTAGCCATGGACAACCCGAGTATGTGTAGATTGGGTTCGTTTTCCCGTATGCTGTGCTCTGGATCCGATGCGGAATTTCGTCAGTGCCTCCCTGTTGTGCTCCGGATGCACATCCTCTCTGTTTATTGCGGAGACGTGTATCAGCAGAACAGCGGGGAGGTGCTGCCCAAATTTTGCGTTGGATCCGGAGCAGAGCATGGGAAAACAAACCCAATCTACACATACTCGGGTGGGATTAGGACCTATCTTTACCAATTAGCGTGTAGGTTGCCTAGACGTAATAAAAATGGGGAACCTGATTAACCGATGAATATAAATGCTAAATTATATATAAATATATTTCTTCTGTCTTTAGTAGCTACGCAAGATGAGTGATCGTGCGTGGATGTATACCGGCCACCCTAGTCAGAAAGAGATGACGAAAGAATGGTTTGTAAAAACAAAGGAATTTGTGAAAGCCGCATTCGCAAATGGCCAGGAAAGAAACTATTGCCCCTGTCGTGGATGCGACAACTATAAAAAGACGACAGAGGCTGTAATGATTAAACACGTGCAGAGGAGGGGTTTTAAGCCTAATTATATGGTGTGGGCATTTCATGGTGAGTCTATACAACGCACAAGAGCTGTGGTGGTCCGTCGTTGCACGGACGAGCATGGTACCGGGATGGAAGACATGGTGCAAGAATTTGATGATGCTTGGGATTCGGAAGATGAGACGGAGGAATCTGCAAAGGCCTTTTATGAAATGTTGGAGTCTTCAAAACGTCCTCTCCATGAGCACACTGAGCTCTGTCAGATGGATGCAATTGCACAAGTAATGGCTCAACTTGGGTAGAGAATGCTACGACGCGATGATGATACTATTTGGACGCTGAAAGGATCGATATGGTTGACTAGAGGGGTGGGGTGAATAGACAATGACCACTTTTTAATTATACTTAGCAAGTTAGGGTAAACAACATATGGGTTCACAAATATTACGACAATGAGGTGAACCCTAATGAAGCTAACAACGAGAGCTACTAAGACAAGGAAGATATAGACAACAACATAAGCATACACAAAGTAAAGGTTAGAGATAACCACAAGTGGAACCGATGGAGATGAGGATGTGTTACCGAAGTTCCTTCCCTTTGACAGGAAGTACGTCTCCGTTGGAGCGGTGTGGAGGCACAACGCTCCCTAATAAGCCACTAAGGCCACCGTATTCTCCTCACGCCCTCGCACGATGCAAGGTACCGTGATTCCACTATAGGTGCCCTTGAAGGCGGCGACCGAACCTTTACAAACAAGGTTGGGGCAAACTCCACACAAAGCTTGGAGGCTCCCAACAAGACCACGAAGCTTCACCACAATGGAATATGGCTTCGAGGTGACCTCAACCGTCTAGGATGCTCAAACACCCAAGAGTAAAATGATTCGCAAGGGATTGGTGGGGGAATCAACTTTTCTCTTCGTGGAAGTGTGGATCTAGGCCTTCTCAACCAATCCCTAAAGAATCAACAAGTTTGATTGGCTAGGGAGAGAGATCGGGCACTTTTGAGCTTAGGGAGCAACAATGGGGCTTGGGAGGATAAGAGATGAGGTTCCACTGCTAGAAGAACCCTTTGTATAGTGGGGGGGAAAATCCAACCGTTTCCCCACTCACAGCCCGTGTCTAGCGGTACTACTGCTGGGTGCAGCGGTACTACCGCTGGCTGCAGCGGTACTACCGCTGGGCCCTTGGTAGTGCAAGCACTACCACCGCCAAGAAAGTCTTCGCAAAAAGGTCCGTCCACGCACAACCGCTAGGTAGGCGATACAAAGTTCCTGGAGCGGTACTACCGCTGACCAGGGGCGATACTACCGCCAGCCAGCGGTACTACCGCTGGCTGCAGCGGTACTACCGCTAGCACTCCAGCGGTACTACCGCTAGGGCTAGTGGTACTACCGCTGGGGACAGCGGTACTACCGCTAGGCCCAGCGGTACTACCGCTGGGGGACCATTTGCAAAGACGAAGGAAACACAAAGGCGGGAGCCACTCCAAAGTTGCCGGCAAGGCGAAAATATGTGAAGTGTGCGTGTGCAAAGATTGTTTCCACCCAAACCTTTCCACTACGGTTCCCCTCTAAATAGTACGGCTTTCCTATGACTCAAATAAAGAGAATCGTAGAGAACGCCGTGCTTCTGTTCCACAAACGAGGAGGCGAGTCGTCTTGTGCCATTGACGTGTGTTATTTGAAATCTTAACACACATGGTTAGTCCTTTGCGGTACTGTCATCAATCACCAAAATTACTTAGGCATAAACTATGCCCCAACAGACGCTTCCTACCCAAAGGCCATGTCATGCCTGCAAACCTGTACCTGTCGGACAAAATGCTTCGTGTACTTAAGATGCCCTATGAGAAGATAGATGCATGTGAGAAAGGATGTGTCTTATTTAGGAAGGAGTATGCACACTTGGACTATTATCCCAATTGCGAGTCTTGCAGGTATCTTCTGGTAGACAACGGTATGGGTGAGAAGAGGCGGACCAAAATCGCAGTTAGTGTTCTTCGGTATATGCCAATCGTACCAAGACTTCAACGTCTTTTCATGGTCGAAGAGACAGCTAGACAGATCACATGGCACAAATTGGGCAAAAGAACCGAACTAGATGCGGATGGGAATAAGATGACGGTACACACATCGGATGGGGAAGCGTGGAAACATTTCGATGGATTGCATCAGGATAAAGCGGCAGATCCAAGGAATCCTCGAGTCTGCGCCGCCACGGATGGTTTTAATCCCTTCGGCATGACGGCAACCCAATAGAGTTGTTGGCCTGTATTTGTCATTCCACTCAATCTCCCCCCCGGCCAGATTATGCAAAGAAAGAACATATTTCTGACGTTGATAATTCCAGGGCCCAATTATTCGGGGAAGAATATGAATGTGTACCTGCAACCGCTTAAGGATGAATTGGAAGAAGCTTGGGAAAATGGGGTCAAGACATACGATGCCGCTAGAAAAGAAAACTTCAAAATGCATGTGTGGTACATGTACTCTATGCATTACTTGCCACCGTATGCGCTATTCTCTGGATGGTGTGTGCATGGAAGGTTCCCGTGCCCCCAATGCAAGGCAGCTCTTCAGTTTCATTGGTTGCAGGAGGGTCGGAAGTATTCTTGCTTTGACTTGCATAGACAGTTCCTGGATCCTGACCATCAGTTCAGAAAAGACAAGAAGAACTTTACCAAAGGTAAAGTTGTCAAAATTTGGCACCACCTGCGTTCACAGGCCAACAGATCCTGGATCAGTTAAACGCCCTCGAGCCTGATCCAGAGCGTCCAGGGTATTTCAAGGGGTATAATTTAAAACATGCCTGGACTCACAAGCCATGCTTCTGGGATCTGCCTTACTTCAAAGACCTCCTTCTTCCACACAATATCGACATGATGCACACTGAAAAGAATATCGGAGAAGCTATTTTTGGTACATTGTTCAACATAGATGGGAAGACAAAGGATAATATTAAGGCTAGAGTCGATCAAGAGACACTATGTCATAGACCGTTAGAAAACATGCGAGAAGGCAAAGGAAAGCACAAGTGGTCGAAGCCAAAGGCCTGGTTCAATCTTGGATGGCCAGCTATGAGGGAAATTATCTTGTGGGTCAAAATGCACTTGATGTTCCCCGATGGGTATGCAGCGAATCTAAAGATGGGAGCGAGTCTTGAAAAATTAAAAATCTTTGGTCTCAAGAGTCATGATTGGCACATATGGCTAGAGCGGGTAATGCCGGTGATGTTATGTGGCTTTATTCCTCAGGATGAATGGCTAGTACTGGCGGAGCTGAGCTGTTTCTTCCGTGTTCTTTGTGCGAAAGAATTGTCGCCTGGCATGATAGAAGATATGGAGGAGTTTGCACCGGAGTTGTTGTGCAAGTTAGAGAAGATCTTTCCACCGGGCTTCTTTAATCCAATGCAACATTTGATTTTACATCTACCGGCCGAGGCAAGATTGGGTGGGCCCGTGCAAGATTGTTGGTGCTATGCAACTGAGAGGATGCAGAAGACCCTTCGAGCTAAATGTAAAAATAAGCGTAGAATTGAAGCATCGATGGCTGAGGCATTCATTACTGAGGAGGTGGCAAACTTTGTGACAGCACACTACGAAGCCAAAAATCATCATTTGCATAATCCGAAGCCTCGGCACAATGATGCACACCCTAAAAAAGGTGGGTCCAACCTCAGCCTATTCAAAGGGAAGCTCGCACGAGCCGGTGCTTCGAAACCAATAACGTTGGATATCGAAGAATGGCGGAACATTTCGTTGTATATCTTCAACAACCTAATAGAAGTGCGGCCGTACATCGAGTGAGTTCTCGGCACATTTTGCCGTAACTTCTAATTCATTTGAACTGCTCTTATTCCCGGATATTTCAAACAGCCGTTACGTCGTCAAATACTCGGATGGAGCGGTGATCGAAAATGATTCCGTCGAAGAGTATGAGCTTCTGTCAAAGACACGAGGCGACTATCCCGGTTTCATCTCTTGGTTCAAACAAACGGTAATTATCAATAATGGACCATTTCATTCTTGGTCTAACTTGCGGCCAATGCAACAACCGTTTCGTATTAAACTTGTAGGCTAATTCAGAGTCTATGGACGCCGAATTGAGACAAGTCGCTAATGGTTTTGACTATAAGGTCCGTTCATTTGAGAAATACAACATCAACGGGTATCTCTTTCGTACCTTTGGCAAAGAGCTATCTATGCCCGACCGGAAATCTACAAATTGTGGTGTCTCTACTATCGGCGAAGGTGTTATCGAGTATTATGGAAGAGTTGAAGCAATTTATGGACTTCAATTCTATGGTGAAAACCCACCGAACGTCGTAGTCTTCAAATGTTATTGGTTCCAGCCGAAAAAGACTAGAAGGACTCATGAACATATAGGACTAGTCGAAATCAATCCAAACACCCATTTAGATGTTCCCGATGTCTATATTATGGCTCAACAGGCGACCCAAGTTTTCTATCTACCGTGGGCATGCCAAACGGATAAGAATCTGGAAGGTTGGCATGTTGTTTATGAAGTGCCGCCACATGTCAGACCACCTCTCCCAAATGAACAGGATTATGAACCTCACATTAACCCAGACACATATGATGAAGAATTCTTCCAAGAAGCACGTCTTTCCAAGAAACGTTTCAAGAACCGCCGTGCTGCATCCAAGAACATGGAAGTAGACAGCAACAATGAATTCGACTCCAGCCGTGAGCCAGAACAAGAAGACCTGGAACTCGTAGAAGTTACTGATGCGGATGACCTGTCAATGCTTCAACGATTAAAGGAAGGCCTTTCACAACTTCACGCCGTTGAACCCGATGAGCACGTCATTCAAGAAGACATGCGTGATAGTGATGATGATGATGCATTTATTGATGATGATTATTAGTTTGTAAGATTCACAACTTAAATTATATATATTTTAATATTTATTATTCATGTACATATTATTATTCATGTCAGTCATTCAATTTTTTTATGTTGTACTAATTTCTTTTAATCTTTATCATGGCAGGTGTTGAAAGATGGTGGGTGCGGGTCCAGAGTGCTCGACGAGTTCTTCCCAGGCGCCCCGCACGAGGGGTGGTACTTCCCTTCCACCCCTATCTCTCCGTAGAGCCTTGGCAGACAGTCTTTCAACACCAGCCGGGGGTTCTTCTTCGTCGGCGGCATTGCCCACTGGGAGAGGTGCTGGTCGGGTAGGGAGGAAGGGGAAGGGTACAGGGAGAGGTGGTGGCCGCGGAAGATCCAGGAGGACTGTTGAGCCATCCTCGCCACCACCAGCAGCTCATTCACCCGAGCATAGGACTAGTATGGTCGACCCGTTTGCGGAGGAGGCTACAGGGACTCCGGTCCAGGAGCCTGGTGTTCACGGGCATTCGTCCCATGAGACTCCGGTCCAGGAGCAGCCTCGGGTCGAGGTGCATTCGGCCCAGGAGCAGCCGGAGGAGACTACGGTTCCGGAGGCTTCACCCGACGTGGAGAGGCCCGGATGGGAGCCTTGGCCGGATCGTACCGAGTTGCTGGATTGGACCGAGGGTCCGGGTGGCTCAGGGGGCGGGGATGGCGGGGATGAGCTTACGGATAGTGAGGGCGATGTGCAGGTGGACGGGGCCACCGTGTACAAGCGTGGTAGTACACGTCTCCCAGTCGCCCCGGCTACCCGCGAGCAGAGGCCGGTGATTAAACCTGAAGGATATAGGTAAGTACATTTACCCTTTTTTTAGCTTTTTCCTTCAAGTTTGTTCAAATATCTAATGCGCTGACCTTATCATACTGCAGGGGATGGGTACACCCTCTTGGAGTCCGCAGGCCGAACTCCGTCCTTGGTGTGCTTTGCCGGTAAATTTCCCGGGGTTTGTCACGTTGCCTGGTGAGGGTCAGGTTCCTACACTTGGATTTACTTGGGAGCACTACCAGGCTGCGCAGGCCCCGCCGGAGGAGATTATAGATGGTGTCTTGTGCCACACGAGGGCCGAGATGGTGATCAGGAGCTTTTGGGTAAATTATCCTTTTATAGAATCTAAAATTAACAATATACCTAATTATTGTACTAATCGGTGTTTTCGCGTTTGATTGCAGACCTTCTATAGGTGTGAGGATGGATATGAGGAGGAGACGCGGGGAAGGCTACGAACGGGGATGACTTTAACCCTAGCCAGGAACCATTGGATCCAGAGCTGGTGATGATATCTGGTGGCGGGAGGCCCCATGGCTCGATAGCCATTGCAGATGGGATAATACGTTGTCCACTCACTCTTCCGGAGATCAAGGCGCGCCAGTCGAGCAGATGTCCTGAGATAACGCCTCGTCCACAGCCAGTCGAACTTGCCATCGAGGTTAGTTGTACGGACTGAGAACACTTTCATCCATTTCATTATGTGTGTCACCATAGATCATTACTGTGGTAATGAGGAATGGTTTTTCAGGTTGCTCTTCAGAAAGAGAGAGCGGCAAACCAGGCTGCTCTTGAGAAAGAGAGATTGGCAAGCCAGGCTGCTCTTCAGGCTGCTCTTGATGAGAGGGACGAGACCACGACACGATTGCTTGAGGAGGAGAGGGCCCGGAATGAGGCGGGTCAACGGGCCGTGTACGAGCTTTTTGTGGTATGTTTTTTTCACATTAGCCAAATCATGTGTGTAATGTTTGTTTCAATACTAACTAATACGACCCACTTTTCAGGGTCTGTGCGAGAAGAGCGGTCAAGTCCCTCCGCCGATGCCCGTCTTCTCTTCGATTGGCACGGTGAGTTTCATTATAAATAGTATTAATATTTGAGTGTCATCATGCTAACTGAGACATTGCAAAATATCTTTTCTACAGAATAACTCCCGAGCGGCATCGCACGACCCTTCTCCAGGGAAACCGTCTCCAAACGAAGCCGGCGCGAGCAACCGTGGCGTTTCTCCTCCTTGATGACCACTACGGTAAGTTTCTCCTCCAAACTTAGCTTGTTTTCCTCTTAAATGAGATAATTAGCCCATTTAGCTCCAAGAAGACATAATTAGGTAATTTAGCTCCAACAAGAGGAGAAGAGGAGAAGAAATCGGCAAAATGAAAATATAGAAGAAGAAGAAGAAGAGAAGAAGAAGAAGAGAAGAAGGAGAAGGAGGAGGAGGAGGAGGAGGAGGATAAGGAGGAGAAGGCCAAGGACCTTCTAGTCCTTCTCCTCCTCCTCCTTCTCCTCCTTCTCCTCCTTGATTTCTTCTTCTTCTCCTCCTCCTCCTCTTTCTTCTCCTCTTTCATATTATCCTTGCTTTAATTTCCCCAACAATGACATAATTAGTCCATTTAGCTCCAAAATACCATAATAAGCTCAAAATGGCATAAGAACCTTGGTTAGCTCATGAATATTATATACTTAGCGTGTTTTCCTCTAAAATGGGATAATTAGCCCATTTAGCTCAAAAAGACATAATTAGGTAATTTAGCTCCAACAAGAGGAGAAGAGGAGAAGAAATAGGCAAAATGAAAAGAAAGAAGAAGAAGAAGAAGAAGAGAAGAAGGAGAAGGAGGAGGAGGAGGAGGAGAAGGCCAAGGACCTTCTATCCTTATCCTCCTCCTCCTCCTTCTTGATTTCTTCTTCTTCTCCTCCTCCTCCTCTTTATTCTCCTCTTTCATATTATCCTTGCTTTAATTAACCCAACAATGACATAATTAGCCCATTTAGCTCCAAAATACCATAATAAGCTCAAAATGGCACAAGAACCTTGCTTAGCTCATGAATATTATATACTTAGCTTGTTTTCCTCTAAAATGACATAATTGGAACATTTAGCTCAAAAAAGACATAATTAGGTAATTTAGCTCCAACAAGAGGAGAAGAGGAGAAGAAATAGGCAAAATGAAAAGATAGAAGAAGAAGAAGAAGAGAAGAAGAAGGAGGAGGAGGAGGAGGAGGAGGAGGAGGAGAAGGCCAAGGACCTTCTAGTCCTTCTCCTCCTCCTCCTTCTCCTCCTCCTCCTCCTTCTTCTTGATTTCTTCTTCTTCTCCTCCTCCTCCTCTTTCTTCTCCTCTGTCATATTATCCTTGCTTTAATTAACCCAACAATGACATAATTAGCCCATTTAGCTCCAAAATACCATAATAAGCTCAAAATGGCAGAAGAACCTTGGTTAGCTCATGAATATTATATACTTAGCTTGTTTTCCTCTAAAATGACATAATTAGCCCATTTAGCTCAAAAAGAAGGAGAAGGAAGAAGAAGAAGAAGAAGAGAAGAAGAAGAAGGAGGAGGAGAAGAAGAGAAGAAGAAGGAGAAGGAGGAGAAGAAGGAGAAGGAGCCCTCCTTCTTCTTCTCTCCTTCTTCTCCTCCTTCTTCTCTTCTTTTTCTTCTTCTCCTCCTCCTTCTCCTCCTCCTTCCCCTTCCCCTCCTCCTCCTCCTCCTCCTCCTTCTTGTTTTTCTTCTCCTTGTTCTCTTCTTGCTTCTTCTCTTTCTTCTTCAATTTAGCTTATTTGTCATATATATGTTGTTGTTCTTCTTCTTCTGACTTTATTATTCCCATTTTGCAGATTGGATGTACTACATGCATGGAAGCTAGCGTTCGAGTGCTTTAGTTTCCGTTTTTATTTCAGTTGATGAACAATGTGGAACTACATGTATATGTATATATGGATGAACAATATATGTGCAACTATATGTATGTATATATGGATGAAACTTTGTATGTGTTGGTTCTTTTGATATATGGGATGTACGTTGATGAACAAATGGCATTGATGAGCTTTATATGTATATCATATATGTGTTGTGACCTATTTATGATATATGTGCTATAAATTATATGTATACGTGCTGTGAAATAGAAAAATAAATAAAAATGTGACAATATAGGCTCTTTGCAGTTAGCTGACCGACGGCAAAGGTGCCACGTGGCGCCCAGCTGTGCAACCTGGGTAGTAGCAGCTGGCCATATAGTCTCTTTGCCGTGTGCTTCCTAGGGGGCAGACGGCAAAGAAGAGGGCACTGAGGAGGGGGGAGGAAGAGGCAGACGACAAAGAGTGGAAAGAGGGGGGAGGGGAGGACCCGGCAGACGGCAAAGATGGACGGGGAGGCAGACGACAAAGATGGAGGGGGAGGGGAGGGGAGGAGAAGGCAGACGACAAAGATGGGCGGGGAGGCAGACGGCAAAGATGGAGGAGGAGGCAGACGACAAAACCTCTGTTAACCCCTAACGGAGGCAACGCCTGTCTGCTGCCGTCTCAAGCTCTTTGCCGACTGCTCCTAAGGAAAGCGGACGGCAAAGAGCTTTGTCGTCCGCTTTAGGGGGGTAGACGAGAAAGAAGGTCCTATGCCGTCGTAGGCTGACGCAGAAATTTTGCCGGCCGTGACAATCTTTGCCGTCTGTGGTATTGTCTTTGCCGTCCGGGATACTGTCTTTGCCGTCTGTGATGGCAGACGGCAAATAAGGTGATTCCTGTAGTGCCACCTGCGTTCACAGGCCAACAGATCCTGGATCAGTTAAACGCCCTCAAGCCTGATCCAGAGCGTCTTGGGTATTTCAAGGGGTATAATTCGAAACACGCCTCGACTCACAAGCCATGCTTCTGGGCTCTGCCTTACTTCAAAGACATCCTTCCACACAATATCGACATGATGAACACTGAAAAGAATATCGGAGAGGCAATTTTTGGTACATTGTTCGACATAGATGGGAAGACAAAGGATAATACTAAGGCTAGAGTCGATCAAGAGACACTATGTCATAGACCGTTACAAAACATGCGAGAAGGCAAAGGAAAGGAGAAGTGGTCGAAGCCAAAGGCCTGGTTCAATCTTGGAAGGCCAGGTATGACGGAAATTATCTTATGGGTCAAAATGCACTTGATGTTCCCCGATGGGTATGCAGCGAGTCTTAAGAGGGGAGCGAGTCTTGAAAAAATAAAAATCTTTGGTCTCAAGAGTCATGATTGGCACATATGGCTAGAGCGGGTAATGCTGGTGATGTTACGTGGCTTTATTCCTGAGGATGAATGGCTAGTACTTGCGGAGCTGAGCTATTTCTTCCGTGTTCTTTGTGCGAAAGAATTGTCGCCTAGCCTGGTAGAAGACATGGAGGAGTTTGCACCGGAGTTGTTGTGCAAGTTAGAGAAGATCTTTCCACCGGGCTTCTTTAATCTAATGCAGCATTTGATTTTACATCTACCGACCGAGGCAAGATTGGGTGGGCCCGTGCAAGATCGTTGGTGCTATGCAACTGAGAGGATGCAGAAGACCCTTCGAGGTAAATGTAAAAATAAGCGTAGAATTGAAGCATCGATGGTTGAGGCATTCATTACTGAGGAGGTGGCAAACTTTGTGACAGCACACTACGAAGCCAAAAATCATCCTTTGCATAATCCGAAGCCTCGGCACAATGATGCAGACCCTAAAAAAGGTGGGTCCAACCTCAGCCTATTCAAAGGGAAGCTCGCACCAGCCGGTGCTTCGAAACCAATAACGTTGGATATCGAAGAACGGCGGAACATTTCGTTGTATATCTTCAAACAGCCGTTACGTCGCCAAATTCTCGGATGGAGCGGTAATCGAAAATGATTCCGTCGAAGAGTATGAGCTTCTGTCAAAGACAGGAGGTGGCTATCCCAGTTTCATCTCTTGGTTCAAACAAACGGTAAGTATCAATAATGGACAATTTATTGCTTGGTCTAACTTGCGGCTAATGCAACAATCGTTTCGAATTAAACTTGTCGGCTAATTCAGAGTCTATGGACGCCGAATTGAGACAAGTCGCTAATGGTTTTGACTATAAGGTCCGTTCATTTGAGAAATACAACATCAACGGGTATCTCTTTCGTACCTTTGGCAAAGAGCTATCTATGCCCGACCGGAAATCTACAAATTGTGGTGTCTCTACTATCGGCGAAGGTGTTATCGAGTATTATGGAAGAGTTGAAGAAATTTATGAACTTCAATTCTATGGTGAAAACCCACTGAACGTCATAGTCTTCAAATGTTATTGGTTCCAGCCGAAAAAGACTAGAAGGACTCATGAACATATAGGACTAGTCGAAATCAATCCAAACACCCATTTAGATGTTCCCGGTGTCTATATTACGGCTCAACAGGCGACCCAAGTTTTCTATCTACCGTGGGCATGCCAAACGGTAAGAATCTGGAAGGTTGGTATGTTGTTTATGAAGTGCCGCCACATGTCAGACCACCTATCCCAAATGAACAGGAATATGAACCTCACATTAACCAAGACACATATGATGGAGAATTCTTCCAAGAAACACGTCTTTCCAAGAAACGTTTCAAGAACCGCCGTGCTTCACCCAAGAACATGGAAGTAGACAACGACAATGAATCCGACTCCAGCCCTGAGCCGAAACCAGAAGACCTGGAACTCATAGAGGTTACTGATGCGGATGACCTCTCAATGCTTCAACGATTAAAGGAAGGCCTTTCACAACTTCACGCCGTTGAACCCGACGAGCACGTCATTCATGAAGACATGCGTGATAGTGATGATGATGATGCATTTATTGATGATGATTATTAGTTTGTAAGATTCACAACTTAAATTATATATATTTTAATCTTTATTATTCATGTATGTATTATTATTCATGTCAGTTATTTAATTTTTTTATGTTGTACTAATTTCTTTTAATCTTTATCATGGCAGGTCACCAGGTGTGTAAAGATGGTGGGCGCTCGTCCAGATCGCTCGACGGGTTCTTCCCAGGCGCCCCGCACGAGGGGTGGTACTTCCCTTCCACCCCTATCTCTCCGTAGAGCCTTGGCAGACAGTCTGTCGACACCACCCATGGGTTCTTCTTTGTCGGCGGCATTGCCCACTGGGAGAGGTGTTGGTCGGGTAGGGAAGAAGGGGAAGGTTACAGGGAGAGGTGGTGGCCGCGGAAGATCCAGGAGGACTGTTAAGCCGTCCTCACCACAACCACCATCTCATTCACCCGAGCATAGGACTACTATGGTCGACCCGTTTGCGGAGGAGGCTACGGGGACTCCGTTCCAGGAGCCTGGTCTTGACAGGCATTCGTCCCATGAGACTCCGGTCCAGGAGCAGCCTCGGGTCGAGGTGCATTCCGCCCACGAGACTACGGTTCCGTAGGCTTTACCCGACGTGAAGAGGCCCGGATGGGAGACCTCGCCGGATCGTACCGAGTTCCCGGATTGAACCGAGGGTCCGGGTGGCTCAGGGGCGGGGATGGCGGGGATGAGCTTACGGATAGTGAGGGCGATGTGCAGGTGGACGGGGCCGCCGTGTACAAGTGTGGTAGTACACGTCTCCCGGTCGCGCCGGCTAACCGCGAGCAGAGGCCAGTGATTAAACCTGAAGGAGATAGGTAAGTACATTTACTCTTTTTTTAGCTTTTGCCTTCAAGTTTGTTCAAATATCTAATGCGTTGACCTTATCATACTGTAGGGGATGGGTACACCCTCTTGGAGTCCACAGGCCGAACTCCGTCCTTGGTGTGCTTTGCTGGACAAATTTCCCGGGGTTTGTCACGTTGCCTGGTGAGGGTCAGGTTCCTACATTAGGATTTTCCTAGGAGCACTACCAGGCTGCGCAGGCCCCGCCGGAGGAGATTATAGATGGTGTCTTGTGCCACACGAGGGCCGAGATGGTGATCAAGAGCTTTTGGGTAAATTATCCTTTTACATAATCTAAAATTAACAATATAGCTAATTATTGTACTAATCGGTGTTTTCACGTTTGATTGCAGACCGTCTATAGGTGTGAAGATGGATATGAGGAGGAGGCGGCCAGGGTTCTCGAGGCCGAGTGTAGGCGGTTACTACAGAACTTGCGCAACGAGGCTCGGCCGCAGGCTATTCGAGATTACTACGCCACGCGTGGTATTAAGAAGCAGAAGAAGGATTGCCGCGGAAAGTTTCTGAAGAACGAGCAATACATGAAGGTAATTACCTATTCTTAAGTCCTTCTACGTAGTTTTCTTGATTTCATTCATAGGCGTAGCGCTGAAAATTCTTTCTAATAACTTACAGGTGCCCCCGAGATGGTGTGCAGATAAGATGGATTGTTGGGAGGCGTTGGTTGATGAGTGGTGCACAGGCAGCTGGCGAGCCGTCCACGAGAATGCGAAGGATCGACATAGCCAAATGGTTGGTGTGCCACACCATCAAGGCAGCGCCAACTTACTTCAGTTCGGACAAAACTGGGTATGTGATTTGCTTCATGATTCATGCAATTCATTCTTCATGCTAATATTTTATTCCTCTCTTTTAGGCGCATCACAATAAGACGGAGATGCCACACTTGTACGACCTTTATGGCATGGCCCATACGGCCTCGTACAAGAAGGCGAAGGCATTCTCTGAGTCTGACCTGGATGATCCCAATAACTTCACCAACATATCATCCCACCAGAAGCTCGTGGCATACAGGGACACGGGGAAGGCTACGAAAGGGGATGACTTTAACCCAAGCCAGGAACCTTTGGATCCAGAGCTGGTGATGATATCTGGTGGCGGGAGGCCCCATGGCTCGATAGCTATTGGAGATGGGATAATACGTTGTCCACTCACTCTCTCGGAGATCAAGGCGCGCCAGTCGAGCAGCTGTCCTGAGATAATGCGTCGTCCACGGCCAGTTGATCTTGCCATCGAGGTTAGTTGTACGGACTAAGAACACTTTCATCCATTTCATTATGCGTGTCACCATAGATCATTACTATGGTAACGAGGAATGGTGTGTCAGGCTGCTCTTCAAAAAGAGAGATTGGCAAGCCAGGCTGCTCTTGAGGCTGCTCTTGAGAAAGAGAGATTGGCAAGTCAGGCTGCTCTTGATGAGAGGGACCAGACCACGGCACGATTCATTGGGGAGGAGAGGTCCCGGAATGAGGCGGGTCAACGGGCCCTGTACGAGCTTTTTGTGGTAAGTTTTTTTTTTCACATTAGCAAAATCATGTGTGTAATGTCTGTTTCATTACTAACTAATACGACCCACTCTTCAGGGTCTGTGCAAGAAGAGCGGTCAAGTCCCTCCACTAATGCCCGTCTTCTCTTCGATTGGCACGGTGAGTTTCATTATAAACTAGTATTAATAATTTAGTGTCATCATGCTAACTGAGACATTGCAAAATATCTATTGTGCAGAATAACTCCTAAGCGACATCGCACGACCCTTCTCCAGGTGTTTCTCCTCCTTGATGACCACTACGGTAAGTTTCTCTTCTCCTCTTTCATATTCTCCTTGCCTTAATTTCCCCAACAATGACATAATTATCCCATTTAGCTCCAAAAAGACATATTTAGCTAATTTAGCTCCAAGAAGAGGAGAAGAAATAGGAAAAATGAAAAGAAAGAAGAAGAAGAAGAGAAGAAGTAGGAGGAGGAGGAGGAGGAGAAGGAGGAGAAGGCCAAGGACCTTCTAGTCCTTCTCCTCCTCCTCCTCCTCCTTCTCCTCCTTCTTCTTTATTTCTTCTTCTTCTCCTCCTCCTCCTTTTTCTTCTCCTATTTCATATTCTCCTTGCCTTAATTTCCCCAACAATGACATAATTAGCCCATTTAGCTCCAAAATGCCATAATAAGCTCAAAATGGCAAAAGAACCTTGGTTAGCTCATTAATATTATATACTTAGCTTGTTTTCCTCGAAAATGAGATAATTAGCCCATTTAGATCCAAAAAGACATAGTTAGCTAATTTAGCTCCAAGAAGAGGAGAAGAGGAGAAGAAATAGGAAAAATGAAAAGAAAGAAGGAGAAGAAGAAGAAGAGAAGAAGGAGAAGGAGGAGTAGGAGAAGGAGGAGGAGGAGAAGGAGGAGAAGGCCAAGGACCTTCTAGTCCTTCTCCTCCTTCTCCTCCTTCTTCTTTATTTCTTCTTCTTATTCTCCTCCTCCTCTTTCTTCTCCTATTTCATATTCTCCTTCCTTAATTTCCCCAACAATGACATAATTAGCCCGTTTAGCTCCAAAATGCCATAATAACCTCAAAATGGCATAAGAACCTTGGTTAGTTCATTAATATTATATATTTAGCTTGTTTTCCTCTAAAATGGGATAATTAGCCCACTTAGCTCCAAAAAGACATAGTTAGCTAATTTAGCTCCAAGAAGAGGAGAAGAGGAGAAATGAAAAGGAAGAACAAAAAGAAGAAGAGAAAGAGAAGAGAAGGAGAAGGAGAAGAAGGAGAAGGAGGAGGAGGAGGAGGAGGAGAAGGAGGAGAAGGCCAGGGACCTTCTAGTCCTTCTCCTCCTCCTCCTCCTCCTTCTCCTCCTTCTTCTTTATTTCTTATTATTCTCCTCCTCCTCCTCTTTCTTCTCCTTTTCATATTATCCTTCCCTTAATTTCCCCAACAATGACCTAATTAGCCAATTTAGCTCCAAAATGCCATAATAAGCTCAAAATGGCATAAGAACCTTGGTTAGCTCATTAATATTATATACTTTGCTTGTTTTCATTTAAAATGAGATAATTAGCCCATTTAGCTCCAAAAAGACATAGTTAGCTAATTTATTTCCAAGAAGAGGAGAAGAGGAGAAGAAATAGGAAAAATGAAAAGAGAGAAGAAGAAGAAGAAGAGAAGAAGGAGAAGGAGGAGGAGGAGGAGAAGGAGGAGAAGGCCAAGGACCTTCTAGTCCTTCTCCTCCTCTTCCTCCTGCTTTATTTCTTCTTCTTCTCCTCCTCCTCCTCTTTCTTCTCTATTTCATATTCTCCTTGCCTTAATTTCCCCAACAATGACATAATTAGCCCATTTAGCTCCAAAATGCCATAATAACCTCAAAATGGCATAAGAACCTTGGTTAGCTCATTAATATTGAATACTTAGCTTGTTTTCCTCTAAAGTGGGATAATTAGCCAATTTAGCTCCAAAAAGACTAGTTAGCTAATTTATCTCCAAGAAGAGGAGAAGAGGAGAAGAAATAGGAAAAATGAAAAGAAAGAAGAAGAAGAAGAAGAAGAGAAGGAGGAGGAGGAGGAGAAGGAGGAGATGGCCAAGGACCTTCTAGTCCTTCTCCTCCTCCTCCTTCTTCTTTATTTATTCTTCTTCCCCTCCTCCTACTCTTTCTTCTCCTCTTTCATATTGTCCTTGCCTTAATTTCCCCAACAATAATATAATTAGCCAATTTAGCTCCTAAAAGACATTATAATCTCAAAATGGCATAAGAACCTTGGATAGCTCATTAATATTATATACTTAGCTTGTTTTCCTCTATAATGACATAATTAGCCCATTTAGCTCCAAAAAGACATAGTTAGCTAATTTAGCTCCAAAAAGAGGAGAAGAGGAGAAATGAAAAGAAGGAAGAAGAAGAAGAAGAAGAGAAGAAGAGAAGGAGAAGGAGAAGGAGAAGAAGAAGAAGGAGGAGGAGAAGAAGAGAAGAAGAAGGAGAAGGAGGAGAAGAAGGAGAAGGAGCCCTCCTTCTTCTACTTCTTATTCTCTCCTCCTTCTACTCCTCCTTATTATCCTTCTCCTTCTCTTCTTTTTTCTTCTTCTCCTCCTCCTTCTCCTTCTCCTTCCCCTTCCCCTCCTCCTCCTCCTCCTCCTTCTTGTTTTTCTTCTCCTTGTTCTCTTCTTCCTTCTTCTCTTTCTTCTTCAATTTAGCTTATTTGTCATATATATGTTGTTGTTGTTATTCTTCTTCTAACTTTCTTATTCCCATTTTGCAGATTGGATGTACTACATGCATGGAGGCTGGCATTGGAGTGCTTCAGTTTCCATTTTTATTTGAGTTGATGACCAATGTGGAACTATATGTATATGTATATATGGATGAACAATATATGTGCAACTATATGTATGTATATATGGATGAAACTTTGTATGTGTTGGTTCTTTTGATATATGGGATGTACGTTGATGAACAAATGGCATTGATGAGCTTTATATTATATCATATATGTGTTGTGACCTATTTATCATATATGTGCTATGAATTATATGTATATGTGCTGTGAAATAGAAAAAATAAACAAAAATGTGACAATATAGGATCTTTGTCGTGTGCCAGCTGATGGCAAAGGCCTTTGCCTTCAGCTGGCCGACGGCAAAGGTGCCACGTGGCGCCTAGCTGTGCAACCTGGGCAGTAGCAGCTGGTCATATAGTATCGTTGCCCTCTGCTTGCAGGGGGGCAGATGGCAAAGAAGAGGGCATATAGGTGGGGTGGAGGAGGTAGAGGCTGACGGCAAAGAAGAGGAGAGGGGAGGCTGATGGCACAGAAAAGGGGGGAGGCAGATGGCAAAGAAGAGGGGGGAGGCAGACGCCAAAGAAGAGGGGGGAGGCAGACGGCAAAGCCTCCGTTAGCCCCTAACGGAGGCAACGCCTGTCGGCTGCCGTGTCGACCACTTTGCCGACTGCTCTTATGAAAATCTGACGGCAAAGCTTTGCCGTCCGCTTTGGGGAGACAGACGGCAACGAAGCTACGATGCCGTCGTAGGCTGACGCAGAAATTTTGCCGGCCGTGAGATTCTTTGTCGTCTGTGTTAATCTCTTTGCCGTCCGGGATTTACTCTTTGCCGTCTGTGATGGCAGACGGCAAAGAAGCTAATTCCTGTAGTTCCAATATATCACATCACATCGTTGGCCATATCACATCACAAACATACCCTGCAAAAACAAGTTAGACGTCCTCTAATTTTTGATGCATGTTTTACGTGGTGACCATGGGTATCTAGTAGGATCGCATCTTACTTACGCAAACACCACAACAGAGATATATGAATTGCTATTTAACCTCATCCAAGGACCTCCTCGGTCAATTCCGATTCAACTAAAGTTGGAGAAACCGACACCCGCCAGTCATCTTTGGGCAACGGAGTTACTCGTAGCGATGAAACCAGTCTCTCGTAAGCGTACGAGTAATGTCGGTCCGAGCCGCTTCGATCCAACAATACCGCGGAATCAAGAAAAGACTAAGGTGGGCAGCAAATCGGACATCACCGCCCACAAAAACTTTTGTGTTCTACTCGAGAAGACATCTATGCATGAACCTAGCTCATGATGCCACTGTTGGGAACGTCGCATGGGAAACAAAAAATTTCCTACGCGCACGAAAACCTATCATGGTGATGTCCATCTACGAGAGGGGATTTCCGATCTTCGTACCTTTGTAGATCGCACAGCAGAAGCGTTAATAAACGCGGTTGATGTAGTGGAACGTCCTCACGTCCCTCGATCCGCCCTGCGAACCGTCCCACGAACCGTCCCACGAACCGTCCCACGATCTAGTGCCGAACGGACGGCACCTCCTCGTTCAGCACACGTACAGCTCGACGATGATCTTGGCCTTCTTGATCCAGCAAGAGAGACGAAGAGGTAGATGAGTTCTCCGGCAGCTTGACGGCGCTCTAGAAGTTGGTGGTGATCTAATCACAGCAGGGCTCCGCCCGAGCTCCACAGAAACGCGATCTAGAGGAAAAACCGTGGAGGTAAGAGGTCGGGCTGCTGTGGAAAAGTTGTCCCAAATCAGCCCTAAAACCTCAGTATATATAGGTGGGAGGGGAGGAGCCTTGCCTTGGGGCTCAAGAGGCCCCAAGGGGTTCGGCCGATGGGGGGGGGAGGAGGATTCCTCCTCCAATCCTAGTCCAACTAGGATTGGAAGGTGGAGTCCTTCCCTTCCTTCCCACTTCCCCTTTTTTTCTCTTTGATTTTCTTATCTCCTGCGCAGGGGCCTCTCTGGGCTTGCCCACCAGCCCACTAAGGGCTGGTGCGGCACCCCTAAGGCCTATGGGCTTCCCCGGGGTGGGCTACCCCCCCGGTGAACTCCCGGTAACTCCAAAAATCTTCCGGTAATCAAATGAGGGCATCCTATATATCAATCTTAGTTTCCGGACCATTCTGGAAACCCTCATGACGTCCGTGATCTCATCCGGGACTCCGAACAACATTCGGTAACCAACCATATAACTCAAATACGCATAAAACAACGTCGAATCTTAAGTGTGCAGACCCTTCGGGTTCTAGAACTATGTAGACATGACCCGAGGGACTCCTCGGTCAATATCCAACAGCGAGACCTGGATGCCCATATTGGATCCTACATATTCTACGAAGATCTTATCGTTTGAACCTCAGTGCCAAGGATTCATATAATCCCGTATGTCATTCCCTTTGTCCTTCGGTATGTTACTTTCCCGAGATTCGATCGTCAGTATCCGCATACCTATTTCAATCTCGTTTACTGACAACTCTCTTTACTCGTTCTGTAATACAAGATCCCGCAACTTACACTAAGTCACATTTCTTGCAAGGCTTGTGTGTGATGTTGTATTACCGAGTGGGCCCCGAGATACCTCTCCGTCACACGGAGTGACAAATCCCAGTCTTGATCCATACTAACTCAACGAACACCTTCGGAGATACCTGTAGAGCATCTTTATAGCCACCCAGTTACATCGTGATGTTTGATACACACAAAGCATTCCTCCGGTGTCAGTGAGTTATATGATCTCATGGTCATAGGAATAAATACTTGACACGCACAAAACAGTAGCAACAAAATGACACGATCAACATGCTATGTCTATTAGTTTGGGTCTAGTCCATCACATGATTCTCCCAATGATGTGATCCAGTTATCAAGAAACAACACCTTGCTCATAGCCAGAAGACCCTAACTATCCTTGATCAACTGGCTAGCCAACTAGAGGCTTGCTGGGGACGGTGTTTTGTCTATGTATCCACACATGTATCTAAGTCTTCATTCAATACAATTATAGCATGGATAATAAACGATTATCTTGACACAGGAATTATAATAATAACTTATTTATCATTGCCTCTAGGGCATAATTCCAACACTAAGATGGTTGGGTTTGGCATAGGATGTGTCAAGTGCAAAATCGGTAGGGCCGAATGGAAATTGTTGGTGGCATCGATTTTGCAGGTTTGGCTTTGGACAGAGATATTTTGTGGGAGAATAGATGAGTATTTTTTGTGTCTATCTCACTTGAGAGACTAATTTATCACCAAACCTCACCCCGTTTTAATAGTATTGGCTTTCCTATGGACTGAAAGTGATTTCTTAGAAATGTAAAATTTAGTCTTTTTGCTTGAAGCTTGAGCCAATCCTATTCCTTTCTTTGCATCAAGGGACATGTCCTCACAATCCTATAGCCAAGGCATCTTTGAACTTTTCTGAAATATACTAGGATAAAATCATTATTCCCATGATGCACATGTTGTGATTAATTACTAAAACCACCTTACAGAGCAATTGTGCTTTTAATATCCCCTTTTTCGTAATTGATGACAACATATAGATCAAAGCTTTGGCAGAAGATATAATCAATGATTAGCATTGATGCCTTAAGAAGAATGTTAAAAGAAAGAGGTGCCCCTAAATTTGTGCATTATTTTGAATTCACATTTGAATGCAGATGCACAATCAATTAGGATCATGGTTTACTCTTCCATGTCACATACAACTTGGCGGTGCGCATAAATGATATGAATGAATAGTAATGCACAGAACACCAAACAAGCAAGTGAATGATCATCATGTAGATATCTCAAAGGTAATATCATCGTAGCATCAAATAATCAAAGCGTATGATCAAACACATCTCCTAAACGGATAAAGTCATCTAGAAGACCAAAAGTTTTGAAAAACCAAATGGGGGCAAATAAAGTGCAAACCTCTCCCTCTCGAAGCCCTATTTGATATATACACTTCTCCCCCTTTGGCAACAAGTAACCAAAAAGTTCAAAGGTTTGGAACTAAGCATCTATGTTGGCATGATCTCCTCCCGTAGCTGACGATGGAGTGGACATGAGAGCCTCGACGAAGGCTTCTGCAGAAGTCATTGGAGATGGAGGTGTAGACACTGGAGGTGCAGGGGCAGGAACTGACGCTTGAGTTGATGAAGATGGTCTTGCTTCTGGAACTGGCACAACTGTGACCTAGTGTCAGACCTGAACTGAGTTGTAGTAGGAAGGGGCGACTCTTCATCATCACTGCTAGAGTATGGAATCTGCACAGAATAAACTTCATGCTAGAGCTGCTCAACAGTGGTGGTCAACTGTGCCACCTTAACATCCAGATCATGGAATTTTGTCTCCACGATCCTCTCGAGGCTCTTCTGGTTCACCAAAATCTTAGATACTTTCTTCTCCATCCCTTGGATGATGTTGACCAAGAATGACATCTACTCATCTCTCGTTCTGAGGTGTGGGGTTGGAGCTGGAGCATTCCTAGTAGCCTCTGCACCTGCTACATCTGCTTCCTCTCGAGCAGTAGCTGAGCTAGGATGGCTATCGTCCAACACACTTCATTTTCTTCAAAATCAGGCTGAAGTGGCTGGTGGGGACGATCAAGTAGATATGCATGTTTGCCAATCTTGTCATTGATGAGCATCTGAATGTATGGAGAATATCCACAGGATCTTTTCTGATCTGCAGCAGTCCTCTTGAGAGTCTGAACTATCAAGTCCATCACTTGAAACCAGGTGTGGGTATCCAGATGATGCAACATGTTGATGCAATAACATCTAATCATCTTATCATCACCTGATTTGGGCATCATGGTGTATCTCATGATTGTGTTTGTAGTGGGTATTCCTCTTTGCAAGAAATAGACACAACCAAACTTATGAGACGGGAGAAACTCATGGGGCACTGGCTTGTACATGTTAGCCATAGTGTTGCGGTTCATCTTGAGTTGTGAGTACACGTCCAAGTCTTCTTCTTGAGATTTTGGAGCACCAATGATAGTAGCCCACTCATCAACAGTAGGCTCATACCGATGACCCTCAGTCATCCAAACATTTTTTCCATGTGAATAGAAGTGAGCGGTGTAATAGAATTGCATGATCAACTCATCGTTCCAAGCATTCATCTCTTTGGCAACAAAGTTCAATATCAACCATCCTAAAATTGTATCTCACATGGGGAAAATAATCTTCATTGGTGTTGATGTATTCCAATCGGCATATCTCATGTCGCTGACTGCTGGATTCTTATCAAGAAAAATTGTCTCATAGAAATCTTGTTGTTCCCTTTTGTGAAAATGGGGATCAACAACAGTTCTCCTTCTCACAATATATGTATCAACAGATCTCCACTTCCACAGACTTGAATATTTCCTCTTCTTCATGTCCTCACCAATATATGTTGGCAGATGAGGCCTCATCTTCATAAGCACCGGGGCATCCTCATCTTCCTCTACAACAAAATCTCTGGATGCAGAGCCTTTGTTCTTTTCAGCTATAGGAATATCCTTTGTAGTCCTCTTGGGAGCTACAGGCTTCTTAGGAGCTGAAGACTTCTTGGGAGCAGAAGGCTTCTTTGATATAGCATCACCATCAACTTTGTCTTCTTTGGAGGAGGAACTTAGCTGGAATTTCATCCTCCTCAGCATCAGCAGTTTCTGTTGGATCTTCATACATTCGGGTTGGTCTTCCAACAACATGGATAGTCCTCTTCCGGGCTCTTTTTTGACCTGGCTTCTTTGCAAGCCTAGCTTATGGAGCCCTAGTGTCAACAGGCCTTCCATACTCCTTCCTCACAGTCTTTTTGACTATGGTCTTCTACTTTTGCTTCCGGGGAGCAGATTCCTCTGGGATGAAGTCAGCATCTTCTTCATCAGAATTGAGCTTCCATCTAGACCTAGTAGTTGCCTTGGGCACGCCATGGGAGCTGGGAGTACCTAGGTCAGAAGGTGTCCTCCAAGGACTAGTGCCACTGTTAGTTTCAGTACTGGGCTCACTGAAGTTGTTTTGACTATCCTCTGAACTTGACAATCTCACAAGAACAAGCACACAAGCAGACTGGCAAACAAGTAGACAAGCGGACTGGCAGACAAGCACACAAGCAGACCCTGTGAAAAGATATAGAAGAGCTAGAATGGATGAGCATCACAAAATTGCAGAAGTATTGTCAATTTTGAACTCTGGAAAATTTAGTTTTAACATTCAGCAAAAGTGGATTTCGGTTCCACTCAGTCAAAAATTTCAGAGCCACCGAGACATATGTTCTCATTAACAGAAACTTGGCACCCTTTTCGGTTTCACCGAAAAGGAGAACACGGTTCCAGCGAGAAAATTCTCACTAACCCTAAAATCAAAATCAGTAAGACTGATTTTTGCAACTCGGTGACATCGAGATTCAATCTCACCAACTATAAACCCTAATTTTTTTTGCTCGCTAGACTAATGGAATTCTCTGCTGAATAGAACTTGTAGCAATAGTGGATAGATAATGGCAGGACCTATTCGTGCAAAGAATCAGATTTGGAACGCAAAAGGAAATCGAATCCATACCCTAACTTGGCGTGAATTCGCTACGCCACGACGGTGGTGAATAATCCATCGGTGGCGAGGACTCCTATGGTGAGGGCGCACAAGAGGATCAGGAAGACGTACATGGGACTAGGGCGTGGCAGTGAGGAGGTGCAACTATTCGGCATTTGAAGTAATTTTCAGCTGTCGTGTTCCGCGGATATATATATCTCCTTGCTGTCGGTGATATAGAGACAAGCTTTCGATGCCACCGAGTTCAACAACTATGTGCTGATAGAGAAACTCGGTGAGGCCGAAAAGAAAATCTCGGTCGCACCAAGATGATAAAACCAGATTAACCCTAGGCTTTGGCGGGACCGAGATGTTTGGGTTGGTCACACCGAGATGCACTTTGGGAGGTTTTGGAATTCAGCTCTTGTTGAGATGGATCTCTCACTGCTCCTCACACAAAGAGTCCCTAAAGTGCTTGCTCAAATTTTGTGATATAGCATGAATAGAATTTGAGACGAGAAAGCATAGATAGCTAGAGAAGGGTACTTAGACATTCTTGTATATCTAATTGGACAAAATAAATAGAAAGCCAAATAACTACAATTGGATATCCTTGAATAAGAAAAATATGCATACCAACATGCTCACACAATAAGATGTCAAATAAAACATGATGAACATGCACAATCATTCTAGCATCTATCAAGCACTTTGGCAATGATGAAGTCATCTATATATTAGTATATTGACTTAGTAGCCAAGTAAGAATACTTGATCATAGGTCATACTCATCAATTAAGCACAAGTGGGGTTACCACTTTTACATAATGCATTAATGTGGTCACATTGTTTAGGAGATGCTTATACTCAAGTCTTAGAATAAAGCTCCCCCTAGATGTGACATCCCCCCTAAAAGAGATAAACTAACCTTGGGATTTTCATAGAAGACTTCACGTAGGTGTAGTAGTGGTGGATGGTCATTGTTGATGAAGATCATCTTGAGTTGGGAGCAATCCTTGTTTTTTCTTAGCCGTCTCACCTACATGGGTTTGTCCCAAAGCAAAAGGAACAAATGCAAAGATATCTATGGACATGGAGTGAAATACATGGGAGGTGATGTCCAAATATGCATTAATTACCTTGTCCCTTGCTCACCTTTGAGGGAATGTGTGACTCCTTGAACTAATGCATATGGTTGGAGTTGATTGCATATAGTTCGTGCCAAAATGAATAAGAGTGAATTTCATTGGCGGAGTCACCCCTCAAGAAATTTCTAGTTCTTGTTCTTGGGGGACCACATCACCTTCATGGGGATCCTTGGAGTTGTGGTAGCACTAGATGAGGTAGTCCTAGAAGTATCCTTCGGAACCCACTCGACCTTGCCTTGTGGTTCTTCCTCAGATAAGTCAATCTCCTCTTGAATCTTGCCCTTGCCCTGGTGGTCTTGTGGTAGAAGGCCATCTTGAGAGCTTCTTCCCTTGGGAGGAGTAGGGACAAACTTCTCCTCTTGAGGAACAAACTTGGGAATGAGATATGGACCTTCTTCCCAAACATCTCCGTTGACATTGAATTAGCCAACACCTTGCTTCTTCCAATGTCCTCCTTGCTTGTGCACAATTTCCTCGAAGTGCTTACTTCCAGCAAGACTCTTGAAGACACCTCTCTCTATAATCCCTCTCAATAAATCATTTGCTTGCTCAAGTTTAACTTGTCTAAAATAATTATTAGTGGAATCAAGAGAGCTACTAGCAACAACATCATTTCATCTAGCTTTAGCATTGTTGTTACTAGATGAAGAAACTTTCTTGCCTTTCTTACTAGTGTTCTTAGGTTTAACTTGTGGAACAAAAGTAGACAAGAGTAATCGTTTGGCTAGATAAGAAGAACTCTTCTTTCGAAGATCATCATTGATTGCTTTTAGAAACTCATGCTCTTGCTCTAAATTTAGCTTCTCGAAGTGTAGCTTCTCATGAGTTCTTGCAAGCTCTCTATGATATTCTAGGTTAGTTTCATGAGCTAACTTAAGAGTGTTTAATTCTTTAGTTAGTCGTTTAATTTCTTTCTTATCGTCATCATTTGATTTATCTTGACTAGCATGATTATTTTCAAGTTCATTTTCAATGTTGTCACTAGTCTTATCAAAGAGCAAGTCATCTTCTCCTAAGAAGTCATCCTCATCACTATCAAAATCAAAGTACCCGGGGTGTGATACCTTGGGGCCTTTTGCCATGAAGCAGTTTCCAATCCCTTCATTTGGTGAATAAAGTAACTCGTAGGAGTTGGAGGAAATGAGTGGAAGACCGGCAACACCGTCATCTTGACTATCGTCGGATTGGTTCCTAGACTCGGAGCTGGAAACTCATTAACCAACATGAGCTTGATGTGTTCTTCTTGAATTGCTCTTGGTGTACTTGTCCTTCTTCTCTGATTCTTTTCCTCTCCGGGAGTGTCTTCGTTCATAATGATCTTCTCTGTTCCTTCTCTCTCTGTGAGGTGACTCATCTCTTGAGCTTCGTCTTCTATGTGACTCTTCTCTTTGTTTGTGGGTAGCCGACCACTCTTTGGAATAGTGTCCAGGCTTTCCACAGTTGTAGCAGTTTTGGTCACGACTAGACAACGCATCTCATCATATCTTGAGCTTGAGCTTATTTCTTTGCCTATACTCTTGTAGAACTTGTGGAATTTTCTGCACATGAGGCTTATTTCTTCATTGGTAACAAGGTTGGCACTTGAAGTAGGGGGAGTATCACTTGAAGCTTTGTAAGCACCGCTTGACTTGTTGTGCAACTCATCTTTGTCCTTGAGAGACATTTCATAAGCAATGGTCTTTCCAATGACTTCAGTTGGATTGAGATCCTTGTAGTTTGGCATCATTTGGATTAATTTGCACATGGTGTTGTATCTTCCATCCAAGGCTCCAAGTATCTTTTTGATCATGAATTTCTTGGTCATCTCTTCACTTCCTAAGCCGGGAATCTCATTTGTGATGAGAGATAACCTAGAGTAGATCTCAGCAACTCCTCCACCATCTTTCGTCTTGAACTTGTCAAGTTGACTTTGAAGGACATCCAACTCAGATTCCGTGAAAGAATCAGTACCCTCATGCATATGAATCAAAGTATCCCAAATTTCCTTTGCATTATCAAGGCGACTGGTTTTGTTGAGTTCTTTGGGACAAAAGCAGTTAAACAGGATATCATAGGCTTGAGCATTCACTTGCAACATCTTCAATTCTTACACTACCGCATCACGATTCGATTCTTTTACTTCTCCGAAGAAATCACCTTGCACACCAACACGAACAATAGCCCAAGCAGCAGGATTATGACCAAGGTTATGCATTTTCATCTTATGATTCCAACTAGGGAAATTAGTGCCATCGAAATATGGACCTCTTCGGTGATAATTTCCCTCACTACAGGCCATACTCTCCTAGGTTGAGAAAACAATGCAATGTAGACCAAATCTCTGATACCACTTGTAGGATTGAAAGTATGTCTAGAGGGGGGTGATTGTACTACTTGACAAGATAAAAACTTAGCCTTTTCCAAATTTATGTGTGGGCGAGTTTTAGCAATTATGACTAGTCATGTACACCCTACACATGCACATCTAAGAGTATGGTAGAGGAAAGTAAGACATGCAAATGTAAAGTAGAGGGTATGGTAGGGAGATGAAATGTAAAGTAGAGGGTAAGGTAGGTTGACATGGCGATGTTTGAAAAGGTTCCGATATGTGGCGCTATCGTACGTCCATGTTAGTGGAGACTTCAACACATGGAGGGTAATGGTTGCGAGAGTCCACGGAGAGCTCCACCAACAAGGGGTCCACGAAGAAGCGACCTTGTCTATTCCACAACGGCTTCCGTTCACATAGGACTAGCCTCAGTCATGGTAGATCTTCATGAAGTAGGCGATCTCCTTGCCCTTACAAACATCTTGGTTCAACTCCACAACACGAAGTAGGAGGCTCCCAAGCGGCACCTAACCAATCTAGGAGGCACCGCCCTCCAAAAGGTAATAGATGTGGTAGAACGGTGAACTCCTTGATCTTGTGCTTCTAAAGACAGTCTCGTTAACACTCAATCACTCTCTTTGAGATTTAGTAGGGGTAGAAGAGATTGATCTTGTGGAAAGCAACTTGGGGAGGCTATAAATCAAGGTTCAAATGGTTAGAATGGAATCTCTTGATCTCAACACATGAGTAGGTGGCTCTCTCTCAAAAAAATGGATCCGGCAAGTGTAAGTGTGTTCTTAGTGCTTCATCTATGAATGAGAGGTAGGTGGAGGGGTATATATAGGCATCCCCCAAAATCCAACTATTATAACATTATTACCCAACTCGGTGACACCGAAATGAATCTCGGTGGTACCGAGTTGCACTAAATGTGGCAACTTTTGCATTCTCAGTGAGACCAATATAGGAATCTCGGTGGTACCGATACGATGACCTAAACCAGTTTCCAAATGTAAGTAAGACCGATCTCAAACTAAAAAATTGTGATTCTAGAAATCTTCTCAACAGAAATTTGTTCACTGAATCTCGATGGCACCGATGTGAAAGTGTAAAATCTGTAGGGCCGAATGGAAATTGTTGGTGGCACCAATGTTGCAGGTTTAGCTTTGGACAGATATATTTTGTGGGAGAATGGCTGACTCTTTTTGGTGGCTATCTCTAAGCACTTGAGCAAGCAATTCATCATAATACCTCACCCCATTTAATAGTATTGGCTTTTCCTATGGACTAAAAGTGATTTCTCACAAATTTAAAATGTAGAGTATTCTTGGTTGAAGCTTCAGCCAATCCTATTCATTTCCTTGCATCAAGGGGCATCTCCTCACAATCCTATAGCCAAGGCATCTTTGAACTGTTCTGAAAGATACTTGGAGAAATTCATTAGTCCAATGATGCATATGTTGTGATTAATTACCAAAACCACCTTAGGGAGAAATTGTGCTTTCAGATGAACAATCAGTCATGTAGTTTGGGAATCACAATTGTGTACCCAACAAAGTTGAGCTCAAGAACCTGATCTTGCAAGAAAAACATGACACTCCGTATTCCATCCATCCTGGAGGAACCAAGATGTACCAAGACCTCAAAGGAAGATTCTGGTGGCATGGCATGAAGAGAGAAATAGTCTCCTTTGTGGCTAAATGCCAGAGATCAAAGTTGAGAATCAGCGACCCGTTGGACTGTTACAACCTCTCAAAGTGCGTGAATGGAAGTGGGACATGGTCGGGATGGACTTCATCACCGAATTGCCGAGATCAAGCAAAGTATATGATTCCATTTGGGTCATTGTCGATCACCTAGCCAAGGTGGCCCACTTCATTCCCGTCAAGACCTCTTAAGATGGACACAAGCTAGCTAGTCTCTACATTGATCGTATTATGAGCCTCCACGGAGTTCCGAACAAGATCTTCTCAGACCAAGGTACTCAGTTTTCCTCAAGGTTCTGCAAGCAGTTTCAAGAAGCTATGGGAACCAAGCTATCCTTCACACTGCTTTTCACCCTCACAGTAGAGGACAGACGAAACGAGTAAATCAAATACTCGAGGACATGCTTTGTGCTTGTGTTTTCAAATATGGAGCCAAATGGTAAGACTGTTTACCTTTTCCCGAGTTCTCCTATAACAACAACTACCATTCCAGCTTTCAGATGGCACCGTTTGTGGTGTTGTATGTACTTAAGTGCCTCACTCCCCTCAACTGGTCAGAAACCTGAGAACGACTAGTCTTTGGACCAGATATTCTCCATGAAGCAGAAGAGCAAGTTCAACTTGTCAGAGAATTTCTGGAAACCCCCAAGTCCACACAAAAGAGCTACGCTAACTCCCACTGCTGGAACATGATTTTCCGTGTTGGGGACTATGTCTATCTTCGAGTCACGCATGTCAAGGGAACCAAGCGCTTCCACATAGAGGGAAAGCTAGAGCCAAGGTATATAGGCCCATTCAATATCACAACAAGACGGGGAAAAGTTGCCTGCCAGCTAGAGCTACCTTCTGAGCTTTTGGATGTGCACAACATTTTCCACGTGTGACAACTCCGTAAGTGCCTCCAAGTTCCCAAACCGCCCCGATTTCTAGAAGGACATCAATCATCAAGCCATCGACCTTCAGCCATACCTCACTTATCTAGAGAGACTCGTCCTCATCTTGGGTCAAGCCGAGCGTTGCACTTGAAGCTGCACCATCAAGTACTTCATGGTCCAATGGAGCGACCACACGGAAGCAGAAGCAACCTGGGAGCATGAAGATTACCTTAGATCCGAGTTCCATTATCTCTTTAACACTTAGCTTAGGAATCTAGGGGACGAGATTCTTGTAAGGGGGGAAGGAAGGTGAGACCCTGTGTCTGTACCACTTTTCCACAATAACTTCTTATAAAATTTGGAACCATTTAAATTTTTGTGTGCATGTGATGATTGAATTGTTTGCTATATGCTTGTTTGCCTATTTGGGATTTTATTCACAAAAATTCTCCCTTCTCTCAATACTCATTGTCTTGCTCCAAATCCTTGCCCAATGGCCATACCATGTGAAAAGGACCTCAAACATTTTTATTAAGTAATACTTTGACCAAAAGGGCATTTATTTATTTTAAGCCTTCAAAAACCCCTAAGTTGAGATTTGAACTACAAGTCCTCAATTTAGGAGAAATGTCTTGCCCCAAAAGTTTTATTTGGATCCTATTATCGAAAAGACTTCCCAAAATATCAGAATTATTATTTTGAAAGTTATTTTCCTATATTAATTAAATATCTCTTTCTAAAGAGAGAAGTGGTCTTTTGCAAAGGAAAATTATTTTCTTGCTTCAAAAATATTTGCGAAAATTTCGGGAAACACAATGGACATATATTTTTCACATATAAGAGTTTCAACACATGGTCGTGTTCAAAATATTTGACAAAACCCCTCAAAACCCTTTCTGTCTACTTCAAGCTTTTGAAATATTTCCCTAGGAAATATTCTCCATAAATTCTAGGAAATTCTAACATGTCACACAAGATGTATTTGATATTTTTGCCAAGTTTCATAATAATCCAAGTTGGTTTTGTCCACCAAAATATTCCAAACCCCTCTCTCCAGAACCAAAGTTGAGGAAATCTACAAAGCCAAGTTTGTCCAATTGCCCTCAAACTTTGCACGAGTGCTCTAGACCCAAAATAAGATACTACACCAAGTTGTGCATTTTTGCGATTTAATTTGCCCAGCCAGATCTACAGAAACCTGATTCTGTTGATTTTCAGGGTTTTCTGTGTTTGCATTGCGAGCTTTCTCCAAATGAGCCCAAACTTGGTGGTCAAGCTCAACTATTCCCACTATTTGATCCTCTTTAATATCACAGTAATTGGGCAAAGTGATGTAGCCCAAAAATCCATCAAACACCTTCAGGCAGAATATAAAAGTCATTGTTTTGACTTCCAAAGCTATTCTCATTGCCCCAAATTTTTACCACAGCCTCCCAGAAACCCTCAACACCTCCAGGATCAACCCCAACGTCTAGATCCATTTTTGAGGGGGTGAAACCCCACTTGCACCTCCCTGAACAACTAATATTCTCCTCTCTCTCTCTCTCTTCTCCCCCTCTCCTGGCCAGACATCAGAGCATCCCATGTTCCCTCCCCCTTTGCTTAATCTCACTCCGGATGATGGACGCAAATGGCGGCGCTAGACCGCGTCAAGGGCATCATCATGCCGGCAAAATGCGTGCTCTAGAGCATGCTACAGGACGGCCGAGAGTGGACTTTGCTCCATGCCCATCCCCTGGCCACCTTGAGCCCCTCCCCTCACGCCAATCGAGGCGACTCGACGTACGTGACACACCAGTGTGTCGGGGGCCACTTCTCGCTCAATTTCTCACCCCTCTACAGCTTGCACCTGACGCCGCCCTCTCAGCCAACCCTCGACCTCGCATGTATGTAGTCACAGACACTTCTCTCCCCTCCCTCTGCTCGTGGATGACCCCCACGAACACCCTCGAGCTAGCCCGACGCTCTTTTGTGACCTGCTACCTCGTCTGCAACCTCGTCGGCGCATGGGTCCATGGTGAGCCCGTGCCCTGGCTATATAAGACGTCCCCGAGACCCTCTCTCCCCTCTGGAACTCCTATCTCCCTCCTAATCATGTGTCAGAACCACCTGAGCCTACCCTCGAGCTCTTTGTGCTAAGGATCGACTAGAGATCCACCCTATCGGCCGATCTCTGGCCCTCTTTTCTTCTCTTGTGAGCCTCGCTTGCCTCCCTGACATTTTCCACCTCGCTCCATCATGCATTGTTGCAGGGAACATGGGCTTGGAGCTCGCCCATATCTCCTTAGCCGTTGCCAGCATTCTGGGATTGGGGGTACTTAGACCTGCCTGCTTGTAGCCCAGGGCGGGCCCGCTTCACCGAAGCAAACCAATGAGCCCGACATAGCTTAAGGAAAGGCCCTCGTGAGGGGCCAAGCCACACGAGGAGGAGCAACGTGAAGACCCGCAGGGGCCTGCTCAAGACCCCTCCGGAGCGGCACATATTCCGAGGCAAGGCCGGGCCTCGAGAGTCAAGGGTGACCCCAGGAAAGGACTGGCGAGCAGCAGATGGCACGACGGGACAGTTCCCCCTTTGGTGCAAAGGAGGCGGGAGCGTACAGGTTTCCCAAAGGCATCTTCCAAAGGTTTCCATTCTGGTGCAACAAAGCCGCAGTCTCCCACCAATAGGGAAAACGTCATCTACGTGGCTGTCTCTACGGTGTGGATAGTTACTTTGCAAGCGAAGACCATCTTTGGGAAGGGGAGCATGTTCCCCTGTTTCCCTTCAAAATTGGCCGCTGTGGGATCCCTTCCCGCCGAAGCTATGACGGAAGAGGACTCGGGCCTCCTCTATAAATAGATAGGGTACGATACTTGAGAAGGGGAGTTCATTTGGACGACAGAACAACATACCTAGTCGCTCGACCTCCGAAGGCACAAGAACACTATACTAGTTCATCCACCACCTCCGTGAGAGGCAATCCACCAAAAGCAAGAGTAGGGTTTTACACTTTGCTGCGGCCCGAACCTGGGTAAGCTGTTGAGTTCTGTGTTCCCCTCACCATCGAGTGAGTCCTTCACCGTTTCCATCGATTAGTGGTTAGGCGAGGCGAGACATGGAGAGACCTTCGTACACGCCCAATGTTCAAATCCTTAGGGTTTGGATGAGACCGAAATCCGACATTTAAAGGGCCAGGTAGGGGCTTGTCGAGGTTTCCTCCAAGCTCCACCCTCACCAAGCTCCACGGCTCCGATGGCCGATGCTCGTCGGGTTCGCGCAGAACGCCGTGCCACCCGCATCGCGCAGACTGCGCCCGTCGGTGCCGCCGGCGCACGCTGGTCGCCGTCACCCGTGTTGAATCCTGCCACCGGCCCTGAAGCTCAAGAGCAACAGGGCTCCTCCCAGCCGGCGACCGAGCCAATCGATGGCCGCACCGCCAAGCCGTCACTCGCTGATCGTGCAATCTCTGGCGTTAGCTAGACGAATGCTTGTGACAACGAACCTTCTCCTGCAACGGCACCAGAAGAATGCTGATAACACTCCCCGGTAATGAAACTAGAAGAATGTTGTTGATGGCCCACCAGCCCGTGGGTTCGCAGCAGTTTTCGAGGGTAGAGTATTCGACCCAATTTGTTGATAAGCCAGTCGGGAGGTGAGAGAATACTCTCGAGTATTAGCACCTGAATTTGTCGGATTCAACCACACCTGAAAGATTAGTATCTGCGAGCACAGTAGTAACAGCAAAGTAGCATGATAACAACGGTGTTAGAAACGATCTGTTGACGGCAGACTATTCCTAACAATGGTATCAATGGCGCCTCCGTTGCCGCGTCGACGGAAGTTGTCAATTCCCGTCAACGGTAGGTGAACCAACAGTGTAGCAGGTAGCAGCAGTGTTAAAAGCAATAGCAGTGTTAAGGAACAGCAGTAGTGACAGCAGTAGCAAGTAGCAACAGTAGCAAGCGACAGTAGTAGCAGCAGCAGAGCAAGACAAGTAACAGGAGTAGCAAGAGTAGTAGCAGCAGAGCAAGACAAGTAACAACAGTAGCAACAGTAGTAGCAGCAGAGCAAGACAAGTAACAACAGTAGCAATAGTAGTACAAACAAGGCAATGGGTCGGTGATTTGTTTGGATGATATTCATCATGCAACAGCTATAACACGGAGAGATAAGTGGCTAGCTCCTGTTCGTCAATGTGATGTAGGCATGCATTCCGTGTGTCGTCATACGTTCTTAGGGAAAAGAACTTGCATGACATCTATTGTACATCCCTCCCGTGGCACCGGGGTCCAAAAGGAAACTACGGGATATTAAGGTTGTCCTTTTAATAAAGAACCAGACCAACGCATTAGCACTTGGTGAACACATGAACTCCTCAAACTATGGTCATCACCGGGAGTGGTTCCAGTTATTGTCACTCCGGGGTTGCCGGATCGTAACACATGTAGGTAACTACAACTTGCAAGATCGGATCTAAAACACACATATATTGGTGAAAACATAATAATTTCAGATCTAAAATCATGGCACTCAGGCCCTAGTGACAAGCATTAAGCATGGCAAAGTAGTAGAAACATCAAACTCAGAACATAGTGGATACTAGGGATCAATCCCCGTCAAAACTAACTCGATTACATGATAGATCTCATCCTACTCATCACCTCCCAGCGAGCCTACGAATATATTACTCACGAACGACGAAGAGCTTCACGACGAATAGATTACTCACGAACGACGACGAGAGGGAAGAAGGTTGATGATGACGATGGCGACGATTTCCCCTCTCCGGAGCCCAAGACGGACTCCAGATCTGCCCTCCAGATGAAGAACAGGTGGTGACGGCGCTTCCGTATCGGAAACGCGATGAAAACTTCTCTTTTTAATTTTTCTGGGATGAAAGGCAACTTATAGAGCTGGAATTGGGGCCGGCAGGTCTCTGTGGGACCCACAATCCTGCCCACCACCACCAGGGGGGTGGTAGTGGAGCAGGGGCTTGTGGCCCACTGGCCCACCCCCCGAGGTGGAACTTGGCGCAGTTATTTTTGATATTTTCCAAAACTGCTCCCCGTAAATTTTCAGGACGTTTGGAGAACTTTGATTTCCGCACAAAAATAACACCAAGGCAAATGTGCTGAAAACAGCGTCAGTCCAGGTTAGTTCCATTCAAATCATGCAAATTATAGTCCAAAACAAAGGCAAAAGAGTTTGGAAAACTAGATACGTTGGAGACGTATCAACTCCCCCAAGCTTAAAACCTTACTTGTCCTCAAGCAACTCAGTTGACAAACTGAGAGAGAAAGAAAAACTTTGACAAACTCTGTTTGATCTTGTTGTTGCAACTATGTCTAACTCATAACCAGAATTTCAGCAAGATCACAAGTTAACCACAAAAGCAAATGGCACATAGATCTCACGGTAAACTCATATCAATGGCATAATCGGCTAACGAGCAAATAATAATGAGTTTCAAATACCAACACTTCAATCAAAACAATCATGAAGCAATATGAATAGGTGGTATCTCGCTAGCTGTTCCTGAGACCGCAAAACGTAAATGCAGAGCACTTTCAAAGATCAAGGGCTGACTAAACATTGTAATTCATAGCAACGAAGATCCAGTCATAGTCATACTCAATATCAATCAAAAGCAAAGAATAAAAATGACAAAGGTGCTCTCTAATTGGTGCTTGTATAAGAGGAGGATGACTCGACAGGAAAATAAATAGACAGGCCCTTCGGAGAGGGAAGCATTTATTTGCAGAGGTGCGAGAGCTCAAGCTTTTGAAAACAGAGATAATAATTTTGGGTGGCATGCTTTCATTGTCAACGCAATGACTAAGAGTTCTCAATATATTCCATGCTACTCATGCTATAGGCGGTTCCCAAACAGAAAAGTAAAGTTTTAACTCCCCCACCACCAATCAATCACACTCCACGGCTAGCCGAATCCTCGGGTACCGTCAATACTAACAGCAATCCAGGGGGAGTCCTGTTTTACAGTTATGTTTTCGATTTAAGCATGGAACTGGGCATCCCAAATACCGGCCCCTTTCTCGTGAATGACTGTGAATAAACACATGTCGAGGATAATACTCCTAGCATGGAAGACACCAATAGCCCTCTGTCACCACATGAGCGGTTCGGGCATGCAAAACAGATTTATTTCTTGAAGGTTTAGAGAGTGGCACATGGAAATTTACTTGGAACGGCAGGTAGATACCGCAAATAGGTAGGTATGGTGGACTCTCATGGAAAAACGTTTGGGTTTATGGAAGTGGATGCACAAGCAGTATTCCCGCTTAGTACAAGTGAAGGCTAGCAGAAGACTGGGAAGCGACCAACTAGAGAGCGACAACAGTCATCAAGATGCAATGAGTTTGACTAACATTAAATGCAAGCATGGACAGGATACAAATCACCATGAACACGAACATCATAGAGGCTATGTTGATTTTGTTTCAACTACATACATGAACATGCGCCAAGTCAAGCCACTTGAAACATTCAAAGGAGAATACCATCCTATCATACTACATCACAGTCATCTCAAAATCTATGTTGGCAATCAAGACAAACCATTATAAGATCTCAGCTAAATAAGCATGGCATCAGAAACTATGATCTCTAAGTTGTCATTGCAAACATGGTTCTCTCACAACAAAGCTAAATCTGGGTCGACAAGCTAGTCATATTTACAAAAACCAAGTAGATAGAGTTCATACCAGCTTTTCAGTCTCAGTCACTTCATCATATACCATCATTGTTGCCTTTCATTTGCACGATCGAACGATGAAAACGATAATAAGTGCATTGGACTAAGCTGAATCTGCAGGCAAACACAAAGGAGAAGACAAAGTAATATGGCTCTTTGAAAGCTAAACAGGTAAGCATGTAAGAACCACTAAGCATTGTAACCAATATCTTCTACCTTGACACAAAGAAAAAGAAAGCTATTTACACGGGAAAGCTCCCATCAAGCAAAAGAAGAAAGAAAAATCTTTTTGGGTTTTCTCAAAAGGACACAAAACAAGAAAACAAGAAAAAAAAAGAAACTAGCGTGGATAATACAGTGGCAAAGTGTAAACACCGGCTAACAAAGCGAAAGCATAAGCATGAATGTAAAGTCGGTGAGAACACGTAATCCCCCAAGCTTAGGCTTTTGTCCTAGCTTGGTATACTCCCATGGAGGGAAATAACCAGCTCCAGGATACTCCCGAGCAGGCTGCGGATGCCACTGCTGTGCGAGCTCCTCTGTCTCCCACTGATAAACTGGCGTCTGGTACTTGACTGGCGGCTCGGGCAGGGGCGCCTGTGGTTCGGCCAAGCCCCAATATGCGTAGATGTCCGCGGGCATAATAGTGTACCTGCCTGCATGAAGATCAAACAAAGCAGGAGCAGGCAAAGTAATAGTCGCCCGAGTACCCTGACTAAACACCAGGTTATAAATCATCCGTCTACTAGCTTCTCTATCCAGAAAATCATGGCGAACCATGCTGTCATAATCCAGATATCTCTCAGGGAGAAGCATATCTCCTTCCTCTCCCAGTCTAATGGGTATATCAAAGTGTCTGGCAAGACGGGTAGCGTAGATACCTCCACAGACGACACCTTTAGAACGGTTCAGGTTCAACCGTTGAGCGACTATAGCGCCCAAGCTATAAGTCTTAGTGTTAAATAGGCCTTCGCGCAGAACCGCAAGGTCTGGAGAACTAAGTGATCCAGCCTCCCCACGGCCAATCAAACATTTTCCCACAAATAGTGAGAAGTACCGAAGCACAGGAAAATGTATGCTAGCAATTCTAGCGCGAGACACTCCTCTCTCCTCTCCAACAACAATAGAACCAATGAAATCCTCCAAGTCCCGTGGACGAGGGTCACGGATATCCCCAACATAAGGTAATTTGCGTACATTCCAAAAGTCCTGCAGCGTCATGCATTAGGGAACATCGTATATCATGAACTTAACAATGGGAGGATTCTTCCTCGGATAAAACTTGAAGCTTTGAACGAAAATATTGGTGAGGAGGAGATATTCTGGGCACTTATCTTCAACGAACACAGTAAGACCTTCGTTCTCAACCAAGTAATACAAGTCTTCATAAAGTCCGGCGGCGCGCAAAAATTCATCACTTGGCCACGCGCACGCTCGAACTTCTGTGACTCGAGGGATTGCGTAGTTCGGATGATTCTTCTCATCCGCCTTGTGGTTACGGCTTGAAGAGCCTCTAAAGAACCTCCTCATCTTTTCCCTTTTCTATCTCTGAAAAATTCTGATATTTTTAGAGACTTCGAAAGAAAAGTGAATGAAGATTAACCCAACTTGTAGAAACTACTCCTACTAGTGCCTAGAGACCGTATCACGCGCTAAAACTACTTGGGACCGGCTAAAATCAACATTTATAGCTCAAGAACAGGGTCACCAAGGTAGCAAGAATTCGCGAAGGATAAAGCACTAGAGCCAAAACTAATTGGACCAATGGAGGAGTCACTTACCAAGGTGTAATTTCCCCAAAACAGTTCGGAGAATGGTGCTTTGAGCAAAGATATCAAAAATCACAGCCAAATGAGCAAGAACACGGGTTTGAGCTGCGAAACAATTTTTTCTGGAGGTGGAAGAAGAGGTTGGAAGCTGGAATGAGTGGAGGGGGTGCCTGTGGGCTCCACAAGCTTGCACCCCGCCACCAGGGGGTAGGTGGCGGTGGGGGGGCTTGTGGCCCACTGGTCAAACCCCCAGGCCAGCTCTCAGGCCTAGAAATTTTCAAAAATTCCAGAAAAAATCATACTAAATTTTCAGGACCATCGGAGAACTTCTTTTTTTCGAGGTATTATTCTCCGGGACGCTAAAACAGAAAATAGGAAAAACTAAACTAATTCTATCATTTTTCTTCTAAGCAATAGAAAAAGAAAACTCAAAACACAGGTATGTGACTCTTTGATTCATCTGTTTCATGGTCATCGGAAGAAATTCGTCAATGGGGTTGATCAAGTCCTTATGAAAAAACCTTCTCGAATCGCAAGAGAGAGCGGAGAATTTTCGAATAGCCACTAAGTCACCTCAATGGGGACATGTATCTCCCCAACAAGAAATTCATACTTCATCTTGACACGAGGAATAGGGCATTCAAAGCTCCCAATGAGAATCGATGAAGTCTTTTCGATAGCATTGATGCAATGTACTGGATATCGTTTCTTCGGAAAGTGCACTGTGTGCTCATTACCGTTGACATGGAAAGTGACATTGCCTTTGTTGCAATCTATAATAGCCCCTGCAGTGTTTAAAAAGGGTCTTCCGAGGATGATAGCCATGGCATCGTCCTCGGGAATATCCAAGATAACAAAGTCTGTTAAGATAGTGGTATTAGCAACCACAACAGGCACATCCTCGCAAATGCCGATAGGGAAAGCAGTTGATTTGTCGGCCATTTGCACAGAAATTTTAGTGGGTGTCAACTTATCCAACTCAAGCCTACGATAAAGAGAGAGCGGCATAACACTAACACTGGCTGCAAGGTCACATAAGGCAGTTCTTACGTAGTTTCCTTTAATGGAGCAAGGTATAGTATGCACTCCGGGGTCACCAAGTTTGTTAGGAGTTCCACCTTTGAAAGTGTAATTGGCAAGCATGGTGGAGATCTCAAGATCTGGTATCTTCCTTTTATTAGTCACGATATCTTTATTGTACTTGGCATACAGAGACATCTTGAGCATATCAGTTAACTGCATCTGCAGAAAGACGGGTCTTATCATCTCAACGAAGCGTTCAAAATCCTCATCATCCTTTTTCTTGGATGGCTTCGGAGGAAAGGGCATAGGTCTCTGAACCCATGGCTCTCTTTCTTTACCTTGCTTCCTAGTAGAGAAGTCATTCTTGTCGTATCTCTTAGGTTGTGGATTATCAGGATTAACCGTAGGTTCAATCTCCACGTCCTCGTCATTGCTAGGTTGAGCATCATTACGTACATCACTGTCCATATTGTCACCAGGGTCATGTTCATCACCAGATTGTGTTTCTGCATCAAACGTAGAAATATCATTAGGTTCTTCAGGTGTGACAATATTTGGTGAACTGGCGTGCAGGTTTCTATCATCCTTCTTCTTCTCCTTAGGGTGACTAGGTGTATCAGCATTGATTCCTTGAGAATCTTGATCGATTCTCTTAGGATGACCTTTAGGATACAAAGGTTCCTGCGTCATTTTGACTCCTCTAGTAATGACTTTGACAGAGTTGTTATTTAATTCATTGAACAGGTCATTCTGAGCTTTAAGTACTTGTTCTACCTGAGTAGTAATCATAGAGGCATGTTTACTCAGAAGCTTCAGATCATTTACATTTCTGTCTACGCAAGCACTTAAATGGCTAAACATACGAGTACTTTGTTCCAAATGTCTGCTAACATAATCATTGAAACTCTGTTGTTTGGCAACAAAGTTGTCAAATTCATCAAAGCATAGGCTAGCAGGTTTATCAAATGGAATATCACTCTCGTCAAACCTACGCAGAGAATTCACTTCTACTACCTGTATCGGGTTATCGAGACCATGGATCTCTTCGATAGGTGGTAGATTTTTGACATCTTCAGATCGAATGCCTTTCTCTTTCATAGATTTCTTGGCTTCTTGCATATCTTCGGGACTGAGGAATAGAATACCTCTTTTCTTAGGAGTTGGCTTAGGAGGTGGTCCGGGAATAGTCCAAGCATTATCGTTGATCAAGATGTGATTCAGTAGGGTCTCAGCTTGTTCTACAGTTTGTTCCCTAAAAACACAACTGGCACAACTATCTAGGTGGTCTCTAGAGGCATCGGTAAGTCCGTTATAGAGGATATCAAGTATCTCGTTCTTCTTAAGAGGGTGATCAGGCAAAGCATTCTGTAGCTGGACGAACCTCCCCCAAGCTTGTGGAAGACTCTCTTCTTGCAGTTGAGCAAAGTTGTATATTTCCTACAAGGCAGCTTGCTTCTTATGGGCAGGGAAATATTTCTCACAGAAGTAATAGACCATCTCCTGGGGACTACGCACACATCCAGGAGGAAGAGAGGTGAACCAGGCTTTAGCGTTATCCTTTAGAGAGAAAGGAAACATCTTAAGGATATAGTAGTGGCGGATCTTCTCCTCATTAGTGAAGAGGTTGGTTATTTCGGATAGTTTGGCAAGATGGGCTATGGCCGTCTCAGACTCATAACCGTGAAAAGGATCAGATTCGACTAGAGAGATTATCTCAGGGTCGACAGAGAATTCATAATCCTTACCGGTGACAAAGATAGGCGAAGTGGCAAACTTTGGGTCATTTTTCATCCTAGCTTCCCGAGATTTTTCCTTCCACTTGAGAAGTAATTTCTCAGCATCATAGGCATCCTTACACGCAAGAAAACCCTCAGCTATCTCTCCCTCCATAACGTAACCCTCAGGTATATCACGAAATTCATATCTAGGAGAGCTAGATCTAGCAGGAGCAAAAGCAGGTTCTTTCTCAATAGTATCGGCAGTTTCAGAAGCATCACGAGCATTGGCAGTAACTCTAGCAATATGAGCATCAAGGAACACCCCTAGTGGAACATCAGGCAAAGTAGTATCTCTAGCAGTATCAAGCATAGCATCATCACGCATAGCATCTCTAGCATCATCAGGCAAAGCAGTATCAAGCATAGCATCTCTAGCAGTATCAAGCATAGCATCTCTAGCAGCATCAGACATAGTATCAATCATAGTATCATCAGGCATAGTATCAAGCATAGCATCTCTAGCAGTAGCATCGTAAGCATCATCAAGCACAGGCGACATATCAAGATTTCTAGTAGGAGGTGATGTCGCAAACTTACTCATAACTGAAGGTGAATCAAGTGCAGAGCTAGATGGTAATTCCTTACCTCCCCTCGTAGTTGAGGGCAAGACTTTGGTCTTCGGTTCCTTCAGATTCTTCATAGTGATCAACAGATATAAATCCCAAGTGACTCAGAGAATATAGCAATACCTCCCCGGCAACGGCGCCAGAAAAATGCTGATCGTGCAATCTCTGGCGTTAGCTAGATGAATGCTTATGACAACGAACCTTCTCCTGCAACAGCACCAGAAGAATGCTGATAGCACTCCCCGGTAATGAAACTAGAAGAATGTTGTTGACGACCCACCAGCGCGTGGGTACGCAGCAGTTTTCGAGGGTAGAGTATTCGACCCAATTTGTTGATAAGCCAGTCGGGAGGTGAGAGAATACTCTAGAGTATTAGCAACTGAATTTGTCGGATTCAACCACACCTGAAAGATTAGTATCTGCAAGCACAGTAGTAACAGCAAAGTAGCATGATAACAACGGTGTTAGAAACGATCTATTGATGGCAGACTATTCCTAACAATTGTATCAATGGCGCCTTTGTTGCCGCGTCGACGGAAGTTGTCAATTCCCGTCAACGGTAGGTGAACCAACAGTGTAGCAGGTAGCAGCAGTGTAATGAGCAATAGCAGTGGCAAGGAACAACAGTAGTGACAGCAGTAGCAACTAGCAACAGTAGCAAGCGACAGTAGTACTAGCAGCAGAGCAAGACAAGTAACAGCAGTAGCAAGAGTAGTAGCAGCAGAGCAAGACAAGTAACAGCAGTAGCAACAGTAGTAGCAGCAGAGCAAGACAAGTAACAGCAGTAGCAACAGTAGTACAAACTCGTAGGCAATGGGTCGGTGATTTGTTTGGATGATATTCATCATGCAACAGCTATAACACAGAGAGATAAGTGGCTAGCTCCCGTTCGTCAATGTGATTTAGGCATGCATTCCGTGTGTCGCCATACGTGCTTAGGGAAAAGAACTTGCATGACATCTATTGTCCATCCCTCCCGTGGCAGCGGGGTCGAAAAGGAAACTACGGGATATTAAGGTTCTCCTTTTAATAAAGAACCGGACCAACGCATTAGCACTTGGTGAACACATGAACTCCTCAAACTATGGTCATCACCGGGAGTTGTTCCGGTTATTGTCACTCCGGGGTTGCCGGATCATAACACATAGTAGGTAACTACAACTTGCAACATCCGATCTAAAACACACATATATTGGTGACAACATAATAATTTCAGATTTGAAATCATGGCACTCGGGCCCTAGTGACAAGCATTAAGCATGGCAAAGTAGTAGCAACATCAAACTCAGAACATAGTGGATACTAGGGATCAATCCCCGTCAAAACTAACTCGATTACATGATAGATCTCATCCTACTCATCACCGCCCAGCGAGCCTACGAATAGATTACTCATGAACTACAAAGAGCTTCATGGAATTGGAGAGGGAAGAAGGTTGATGATGACGATGGCGACGATTTCCCCTCTCCGGAGCCCAAGACGGACTCCAGATCTGCCCTCCAGATGAAGAACAGGTGGTGGCGGCGCCTCCGTATCGAAAACGCGACGAAAACTTCTCTTTTTATTTTTTCTTGGATGAAAGGCAACTTATAGAGCTGGAATTGGGGGCGGCAGGTGCCTATGGGCCCCACAAGCCTGCCCACCGCCACCAGGGGGTGGTGGCGGAGCAGGGGCTTGTGCCCCAGTGGCCCACCCCCTGAGGTGGAACTTGGCACATATATTTTTGATATTTTCCAAAACTGCTCCTTGTAAATTTTCTGGACGTTTGGAGAACTTTGATTTCTGCACAAAAATAACACCAAGGGAAATCTGCTGAAAACAGCGTCAGTCCAGGTTAGTTCCATTCAAATCATGCAAATTATAGTCCAAAACAAGGGCAAAAGAGTTTGGAAAAGTAGATACGTTGGAGACGTATCACTCGCCAGGCCTTCGGGCTCGGCATCGCGCGCACAGCGAGAGATGCCCCACGGCCGCCGCGCCCTTGCCATGGCCACCGACTTGCTCCATTACCGGCCCGCTCTAGATTGCCATGATGACTGGTTCCATCGCATCGAAGAGCTCATCGCCGCCGCCGTTGACTCAGCGGCACTCTCCTGCTCGCTGCGGCCTCAACGGTCCCTAGTGAACAACGAGGAACAAGACGCGCCGCCCCACCACCGCGGCGTGTCGCAGACCCCGATCCTGGGTAGGAAGCGCGACCCTGTGCAAGGCCTCGTGAACCCAGGGCGGGGTCCGGGGATGAAGCGAGCTGCCGGATAATCCCCTGGCCCCTGCCAACGCGTGCGCGCCCGTGGTGTTGCAGATCCCGCGTCAGGAGCGCGCCCCACTTGAAGCAGACCATGTGGAGTAACAAGACCCGGTAGCCCCCGCGCGTACCATGCTCGTGGGACCGGTGGGGTTCTTCGCCATTGCTTCCGAGCTCCACCCCGTCGCATGGCCGTGCAAGTTCAAGACCGGCCTGCCCCTCGTTGCGATGGCACCCAAGACCCGGTTGAGTTCCTGGAACTCTACATGTTGAGCATCAGGGCGGCAGGAGGAGGTGACAAGATCATGGCGTGCTGGTTCCTAATGGAGCTCAAGGGCGGCGCGCTCTCATGGCTCCTCAACCTCCTGAAGGCGTCCATCACCTCCTGGGACGGCCTGTGCGAGCGCTTCATCGCCAACTTTTAGGGCACCCACAAGTGCGCTCCCACCATGAACGACGTGCGGCGCGTCAAGCAGCAGGAGGGAGAGACCTTGCACAAGTTCATACAGCGTTTCATTGTCATGCGCCTCAAGATCCCCAAGGCGTCGGATGAGGCCGTCATCTCGGCTTGCTCCGACGGAGCCACCGACCTCAAGACGAAGGAAGATCTCGCCATGAATGATCAAATGAGCACAACAATGGATATGTTCAACCTGGCAAGCAAATGCGCCAAGGCGGATAAGGACGCATGTCGCTCCTCGGGCCCCAGGCGGTGGACCCAGAAGAAAAGAAAGCCCAAGCCAAGGAGGTGAAGCGCAAGGCCCCGGTGGTCCTTGCCACTGAGCCTGAGGCGAAGCATACCCGAGGGGGAGAGCGCCCATCTAGAGAGGGGCCGACGTGCATCTTCCATGGCACCAGCGGCCATGACACCTTTGAATGTCAAGAACTACGTTTGGTTCGTGCCGAGCACTTCAACAGGCGCCCCAGACGGTTCGACAGAAGCCCTGCGCGCGGAGGAGGCCGCAATGGGGGCCGCTGGGATGATCGTGCGCCGCGTCAGTTGTGGCATGACCAGCCTCAGGAGGAACCCTCGCATTGCCAGCCTCAGGAGGACTGTTGGCGTGATATTCCTCAGGAGGGGCAGGGATGCGGCCAACCTCGTTAGGCTCGCCCTCGGGAGGCCGGGCTGCCCCCGCTGCCTCTGAAGCCTAGGAGGAGGGATGAAGACAGGCAAGACGATGGGCTTGGGGGCTTCCAGGAGGCCAGGGAAGTGGCTTCCATCCTGGGCGGCGCCCAGACCCCATCCTCCAACCGTGCCTTCAAGCAGTTTGCCCGGGAAGTGAATGCTGCCCTCCCGAGGCCTGAAGCGATGCGTCCCCTCAACTAGTCCCAGACCACCATCTCTTTCAACCCAAGCGACGAGCTCAGGTGCTTGTTCATGGCCGGCAAGCTCCCAATGTTGTGCACCCCAACTATCAGCAGTGTCCTCGTCACCAAGACCTTCACTCATAGTGGAGCTAGGCTCAACGTCCTCTCAGTCGAGAACTTCGAGAAGCTCCAACTACCATATGAGCACCTCATGCCAACCAAGCCCCTCTCAGGGGTAATAGACGGATCCACCGTACCCATTGGGCAAGTGCATCTGCCCGTCACCTTTGGCGAGCGCCAGAATTACCACACTGAGGTCATGGTCTTCGACGTCGTGCACATCCACCTGCCATACAACACCATCCTCGGGTACCCAAAGCTTTCCAAGTTCATGGAAGTGGTCCACCATGGGTACAATGTCCTCAAGATGTCGGGGAGCGGCGGCGTAATCACCATTCCCTGTCACGAAAAGGATGTCGTCTGTGCACTAGAGAGAGCGTACCGCGCGGCGGCGATGGAGCGCTCGAACAATGAAGACGACGAGCTGCCTCGCGAGGACCTGCGCAAGAATAAGAAGGAGCTCCTCGCCATGGACTGCCTCGGGACTTCGGGCTCCATGCCCGGGGACGGAGCCCTGCCCCCCATCGCATAGGAATGTGCGCTCGGCGCCCCTCTTTGGTCATGGCTGGGGGCTCCTACCAGGGGGGCCCTAGCCTAATCAGTGAGGTGGAGGCGGCGTTCGAGCACATCCCGGGGACGTGCTCTAGAGCACGTCCGACCAGCTCTCGCGGATCCGTCATCAGAGCAATCTGACAACTTTGCGAGGCCCAGACCATGCGACGCGGTGAGTGCCTTGCACCACCTATCACAGTTGTCGTCGTGCGCATGGTTGACCGACCCCGCATCTACATCAACGCGTCCGCAACCAACATAGCCGTGGCGCACGGCCCCTTCTCGCCTATGCTGACTGGCTACCGGTGGGAGTACCCAGGCGCCAACGCCTTCATGCCCTTTGGGCTAAGGAACGCGGCTGCCACTTACCAGAGGCTCCAGCAGGCCATGCTCGTACCCCGCCTGCTCGGGCGTTGTGGGGAGAAGGAGGAGATGCTCGGGCCAAGCGAAGGCCCCGAGCCTCGGGAGGCAGCGGACCCGTGAGGGTCACGACCGCTGAGACAAGAAATCAAGCGACAACGGAGCCTCCGGCACTTCAGCGGCTCGGCCGCCAGGTGAATTTTTGTTGGCCACAGCCAGGTAACTAATCGGTTCACCCGTCCATGGGCAACCCCGGGGCCATGCGGCCTCTCCCAGCTCCGGAATTTCCCAGGCTACTACTTTCATTTATGCATTGTTTGGTTGTTCAATTTCACCTGCTTAGCATCCTAACGTTCTGCCTTGGTTATATTGTCGGGCGGTCGGCCCCCCGCTTGGGGGCCCCGGTCAAAGTTTGCCAATGCAGATACGCAACCTCGCTCCCAAAGAAGAAGAAGTGAGTAGGGTTTGCCAATGACCCAAACCAAGTCAATTCAGTCCACCAATGACTCGGGGGCAGGGACACTCGTGAAGCCATAGAATCCTCGTGACCTCCCATATACACCATCACTGTGACACTCTCACGTAATAACAAGTCGAGGCTGTATATGCCCAGGGCCCCCCGAGGACGCGGAGGGGTCCATCCCACGCCTAGTGGCAGCCCTACGCTCCATGCTGGGGAGAATATCAGGCCCCAATGTCTCGGGGGTAGGGATACTCGCGAGGACAATGTGTCCTCGCGACCTCCTATATACACCCCCACCGTGACACTCTCACGTAATAACGAGCCGAGGCTGTATACGCCCAGGGCCCCCGAGGACGTGGAGGGGTCCACCCCACGCCTAGTGGAAGACCTATGCTCCACGCTGGGTACAAATATGGGCATCAACATAGTCCGCCAATGACTACGCCCTCAGCTGGCACCAATGCAGTCCACCAATGACTACGCCCACAACTGGCATCAACATAGCCCGTCAATGGCTACACCCCCGACCGGCAAGGAGATCAGCTCAGCCCACCCGTGACTTCGCCCATGCCTAGCGCATGGGGCATACAATTGAAGGTATGGAGCCGCTCACACGTCAAGGGGGAACCCTGAGCATCACGACTCAGGGGCCTAACTATGCTCGTAACCCCTTCCCCTTTTGGGCCATCCTTGGATGGTTAAATCACGGGAAGGTATGCATGGGGCGGGCCCTGCTGACGCAGAGCCCACTACGCTCAACAAATCGCTTCAGATCCCATAGGAAGAACGCTGGAGTCACCCGTACGTCAAGGGGGACTGTTGATCATCGCGACTTAGGAGCCTGAACTGCACCCGTAGTCCCTTCCCCTTTTGAGCCGTCCTTTCCCGGTCGGTTCAACTGTGGGTAGGTACGCACGGGGCGGGCCCTGCAGACGCAGAGTGCTGAAGGAGGTCGAGAGTCTTATATCATCGGTTTCTTAGGAGGAGCATCGGAGTCTCTCGCACGTCAAGGGGGACCCCTGAGCATCGTGACTCAGGGGCCTAACTGCGCTCGTAGCCCCTTCCCCCTTTGGGTTGTCCTTGGTTTCCGGTCGGTTCAACCGCAGGGAGGTGTGCATCGGGCGGGCCCTGCAGACGCGGAGTGATGAAGGTCTTCTGAGTTTCGGAGAATTTGCCACGTTCTCCTCATGAGGGAAGCTAGCATCAAGGGGGACTCCTGAGCATCGCGACTCAGGAGCCTCACTGCACTCATAGCCCCTTCCCCCTATGGGTCGTCCTTGGTTTCCAGTCGGTTCAATCGCGGGAAGGCACGCACGGGGTGGGCCCTACCGACGTAGAGTAACACAGCAAACATGACAGGAATAAAGCGAGGAGAACATTCAAGCATTCAATTATTACAGACCATGACCCAGTTCATAAAAACGCAAATGAGGTTAACGCCTCCACGAGGCATGATGTGCATTGTAGGAAGATAACAGGTGCAAGGTATCAGGAGGAGCTGCCGCCGATCACGCCCTCCGCAGGGGGCTGGTCGTCGACGTCAGAGGCATCATGTTTCCATCATCAGCTCCAATGGTACCCGGAGACAAAGGGGGCGCGACGCAGGCAAACCTCCTCACCAGTGCCTCCATAGGACCCTTCACCGCCTTTGTGGCACGGTCACGGGCCTCGGCAAGGATCGGAATGATCACGGGGCTCAGATCGAACCCGGGGTCGCAAAGATAAAGATGACTGAAGACGCGAGTCGCAGCCGCGAAGAAGAGGTCGCGGCACTCGCTGTGCAAGATCCTGTCCATCTGCGTGATGGCAGCCTCCAGCGTAGCGATGAGTGATACGTCCATTTTGCATCATGTTTTCATGTTGATATTTATCGCTTCTTGGGCTGTTATTTCACTTCACGGTACAATACTTATGCCTTTTCTCTCTTATTTTGCAAGGTTTACATGAAGAGGGAGAATGTCGGCAACTGGAATTCTGGCCTGAAAGTGGAGCAAAGTTGAGATACCTATTCTGCACAACTCCAAACGCCGTAAAAATCAACGAGTATTTTTTTCCGTATTTATAAAAAATACTGGGCCGAAGAAGCGTCAGAGGGGTGCCAGCAAGTGGCCACAAGCCTGCAGGGCGCAGCAACCACCCCAGGCCACACCATGAGGGCTTGTGGGCACCCTGCTGGCCCACTGGCCCCCTCTTCTTCTATATGAAGGTTTTCATCCAGGAAAAAATCAGGGAGGAGATTTTTTGTCGATTCGCCGCCGCCACGAGTTGTAAATTGAGCATAACCAATCTAGAACTCCGGCGGGACGATCCGGCCGGGGAAACTTCCCTCCCGGAGGGGGAAATCGTCACCATCGTCATCACCAACACTCCTCTCATCAGAGGGGACTCGTCACCATCAACATCTTCATCAACACCATCTCATCTCCAAACCATAGTTCATCACTTGTAACCAATCTCCATCTCGCGACTCCGATTGGTACTGTAAGGTTGCTAGTAGTGTTGATTACTCTTTGTAGTTGATGCTAGTTGGATTACTTGGTGGAAGAGTTTATGTTCAGATCCTTGATGCTACTCATTACCTCTCTGGTCATGAATATGATTATGCTTTGTGAGAAGTTACTATGGTTCCTGAGGACATGGGATAAGTCATGCTAATAGTACTCATGTGAATTTGGTATTCGTTCGATACTTTGATATGTTGTATGTTGTTTTTCCTCTAGTGGTGTTATGTGAAGTCGACTACATAACACTTCACCATTATTTGGGCTTAGAGGAAGGCATTGGGAAGTAGTAAGTAGAAGATGGGTTGCTAGAGTGACAGAAGCTTAAATCCTAGTTTATGTGTTGCTTCGTAAGGGGCTGATTTCGATCCACTAGTTTAATGCTATGGTTAGACTTTGTATTAATTCTTCTTTCATAGTTGCGGATGCTTGAGAGAGAGGTTAATCATAAGTGGGATGCTTGTCCAAGTAAGGGCAGTACCCAAGCGCCGGTCCACCCACATATCAAACTATCAAAGTAACAAACGCGAATCATATGAACATGATGAAAACTAGCATGACAGAAATTCCCGTGTGTCCTCGGGAGCGGTTTTCCTCCTATAATACTTTGTCTAGGCTTGTCCCTTGCTACAAAAGGGATTGGGCCACTTTGCTGCACCGTTGCTACTTTTTTTACTTGTTGATTGCTACGAATCATCTCACCACACATTCACTTGTTACCGATAATTTCAGTGCCTGCAGATTTTACCTTGCTGAAAACCACATGTCAGATCCTTCTGCTCCTCGTTGGGTTCGACACTCTTACTTATCGAAAGGACTACGATTGATCCCCTATACTTGTGGGTCATCACATGCCAATTCACCCCGACAAACATCCTCCTGGGTGGCCAGAGGCTCGTCAAACTCACCCCGACAGAGGGAGCGGAGCGCCTTACGAAGCCCAAGATCGATTTCGGGAAAGCAAGCCAGCTCGGCGGCCTTTCTTTCCTCGGCCGCGGCGATAGCTTTTTCCTGGACCTCAAGGAGAGACTTCCTAGTGGTGACATCCTTCTCCCGCTCCTCCAAGAACACCTGTTCTATGTCCAGGCGGCTCGCCTTCCGGGACAACTCTTCCTCCCGGGCGGCGAGCATGGTCTCGTGGGCCTTGAGTTCCTCCTCCTGCAAGCGGCGTTGCCCGACCAGCTTGGCGTGTTTCCCTTGGAGGGCGTCCAGGCAGGCTTCCACCTCTTCGCAGCGCTCGAAAGCTGCCTTGGCCTCATTTAACACCCCCTCACGCGCGGCGCGGGCGGCCAAAGTCTCTTCCTTGACCCTCCTCATCTCAGTTGCGATGCCACTTAGGGCTATGAAGGCCGCATCTAGTATGCCTTGGGGGAGCACCGAGGCCTTCTGGACCCCCCTCCTGATGGTCCTCCAACACTGGGACAGGTGCCGCTACCGGAGGAGCAGCGCCACGAAGAACAAGGGACCCCGAAGACTGCTCAACAGTTGCGGGCGACAACACCTACGGAGCCTGGGGACCCTCACAAGCCTGTTCCACGGGCTGCGGCGTCCGCATAGTCGCCTTAGGATGCTTCGGGGGCTCGGGGGGCTTGGCGACCAAGGCCAAGGAGACCGCTCCACGAACCTCCTCCTCCCCACCCGCAGACGACGACGTGCAGACGACAGCAGGCGGAGCATCGAGAGCCGCCTTTGGCATGGTGACCGTCTTCTTCCTCTTCGCCCCCGGTGAGACGACATCCCTCGGTGTCAGTCAAAAAAGAATAAATCAGCCAAGCACGAACAATAGACTCACCAGGCGCGCCCCAGCAGGAAACTTACGCTTTGAGATCGCGCCATCTCTTCCTCTTCTCCGCCCAGGCGACGGCGGAGGAAACGGGCCCCCCACGGAGGGAGGTGAGCTGGGCACCTTGGCGCTCCTGCCGAAAGAGGCAGGGTACGCTAGAGATGGTTCAGCTCCGAGCTTCTAGGAAGCGTGCACGCACGCAGACCATGTGGCGCGCGGAGTTGGCACAAGCCCCCTGGAAGACCTGGCCGGGCGCAGAGGGGTCCCGGCGGAGGTATCATCAGTGGCGCCATCATCCTCGAGCTCACGCAGAAGGATGGATTGCGACGGGAGGGGCACGCTAACCGCGCGGTCGTCGACGGTCTTTTCCGAGCCCCCCTCACAGGAGGTGTCGCCGGATGACACCTCCACCGGACCGGAGCCTTAAGCCGGGAGAAGCCCCCGCTCGTTGAAGACGGGCATCACGGCGACAAGATCGGTCCGATTGTCATGACAATCTAGAGGATGCAGGGCCTCGAGAAGGTAGCCAGGGTCGCCGCCTAGAAGAATCACCGATACCCTGCTCAGGTCCTTTGCGGGAAGGTCCCGGGACCGAAGCCGAAGTTCATTGTGACCAGCCCGGTACTCCCACAGGGGCCTTGAATGTGCCTGAAGGTGCGCCAAGCGTTGCGCCAGAAATTCCTTCACTATCATTCCCCGGTCAGCTTCTTGGCGCTGATGTCACGGGAAAGCGCTCGAGCACGGGCACAAACTGGGGGTCGGAGAGCTTCGCCGAGCTCCAGGCGGAGCTCTTCTCCGGCAACCCCTTCGGCTCCTCCAACCGGGGGTTGGCATCCTTGTGACATATGAGGACCCAACGGTGCCTGAAGTTCTCCACCTTCTTCCCGGCCTTCATAAGCATGTTGCTGCTCTGGGCAGCCACGAAGGAAACACACGCCGACAAGTGAGCACCGTCGTGTAGGCGCAGGCTGAAGAAGTGGCGGAGAAGGGCAACCGAAGGTTGAACGCCAACGAAAGCCTCACAGTAGAAGGCAAAGACGGACAAAAGCAAGATGGAGTTGGTTTGGAGATGAAGGGCTTGGATCCCATAGTGGTCCAAGACGGTGGAGAAGAATCGAGAGAAAGGCGGCACCAACCCAGCATAAATACTATGAAGGAAGAAGGGGTATACCGCCCCATGCGCGGGCTGCTCCTCTATGGCGCCTAACCAATCAGGGTTCGCTCGTGCTCGCTGGAATCGGTCGCGGTCCATGGAAGCACTGGGACGGGATCCGCGTCCTTGGAGAGGGCGCATTCAAGGAGCGGAGAAGCCGGGGCCGGACCATGCCCCTCTGGCTTCTGCTTGCCGACGAGTGCCATTGATGGACTGACAAGGAAACTATGTGGCGCAGGTTGGAATCGAAGACTTAAGAAGAAAGGCGAGTGCGGAAGAAGGAAAGCAATAAGGCACTGAAGCTACAAGCAGGACATCTAATAAAGGGGAGCAAAGAGAGTAGACAAGGAGGGCCAGACACCAGCCACGTGGGGCGGGCCAGGCTGGCCCACAGGCATTTGAGGGCCCATGAGGTCTCATGCTGCCCCGCGAGGCTCCGCCCTAATGCCAACACGAGAACACCGCTGGCCTGGGGGCTACTATTGGCATTCTAGGATTGGGGGTACCTAGACCTTCCTGTCTGTGGCCCAGGGTGGGCCCGCTTCATCGGACCAAACCAATGAGCCTGTCACAGTTTAAGGAAAGGCCCTCGTAATGGGCCAAGCCTCACTGGGAGGAGCAACGATAAGACCCGCAGGGGGCGTGCATAGGACCCCTCCGGAGCGGCGGATATTCCGAGGCAAGGCCGGGCCTCGGGAGTTAAGGGTGATGCAAGGAAAGGACAGGCGAGAAGCAGATGGCAGAATGGAACAATTCCCCCTTTGGTGCAAAGGAGGCGGGAGCGTACAGGTTTCCCAAAGGCATCTTCCAAAGGTTTCCCTTCTGGTGCAACAAAGCCGAAGTCTCCCACCAGTATGGCAAACGTCATCCACGGGCTCGTCTCTACGGAGCGGGCAGTTACTTTGCAGGGGAAGACCATCTTTGGGCAGGGGAGCATGTTCCCTGTCCCCCTTCAAAATTGGCCGCTGTGGGATCCCTTCCCGTCGAAGCTATGAGGGAAGAGGACCCGGGCCTCCGCTATAAATAGATAGGGTAGGATACTTGAGAAGGGGAGTTCATTCGAACGGTAGAACAACATACGTAGTCGCTCGACCTCCGGAGGCCCAAGAACAATGTACTAATTCATCCACCACCTCCGTGAGAGGCAATCACCAAAAGCAGGAGTAGGATTTTACGCTTTGCAGCGGCCAGAACCTGGGTAAACTGTTGAGTTCTGTGTTCCCCTCGCCATCGAGTGAGTCCTTCATCGGTTCCACCGATTAGTGGTTCGGGGAGGCGAGACAAGGAGAGATCTTCGTACACGCCCCAGTGTTTGAATCCTTAGGGTTTTGCGGAGCCCGAAATCCGACAGTCGCGGCCCTTCCTCCCCCTCGAATGGCGGCGACCTGCTGAAGCCATTCATGTCCTCACCTGCCCTCATAATTGCCCCAGTCGATGTCGTGAGCTCGCTATCCACCCTGGCCAGGGGTTGACGAAGACCCTGACAGCGGGTCCATCCGTCAACCTCTCGCCCTCTCCCAGGTCTCTCTCTCTCTCTCTCTTTGCCACTAGACCCCACCCGTCATGTTTGAAACCTGACGGCGTGCGCGCTGGCTCGCGTGGGTTGGTCTAGATGGTTGGGCCTGGTTCGGCTAGGTGTTCTCGTCGAGTAGGCAAATTAACCTTTTTCTTTTTCTTTTTTGAAATTAGTTCCAAAAATTCATGTGGCTAAAATATTTGTCCAAATCCAATAATTCCAGTTTGTAAAATCTTGTAAAAATACCACCTATTTGACTATGCCACTTGTGCAATTTTTGGAAAAATATTTTTATACACGATACTATTTAAAAACCTTGTTTAAAGTATTTTAGCTCCATGTTAAAATGCGTTTCACCACTTTTTAGACTTCAAAACTAAAAACTAATAATTTTCACAATGCTAATATTCTACCTAGTATATTACGAAAATAGGTTGACATTTTTCTGAGTGTTACATCTTCCCTGTTTTTGCATCTTAAATTGCGACAAATAGATTGCGTTGTTGACAAAGAGCTTGGACAAGAAGGATTTGAGGACCGTGAGGACTTTGTTGAGCCAGCGAAGCAACCCTTTGACCATGACTATGAAACCCTTTATGCATGTCATATGGCACTTTATTTTGTTCCATTTGAATCATGTTAAATCGGTGACCACCTTTATGGGTTGTCCCAGATATTTGCTCATTTATACTTGCACTGAGCATGACCCGACCATCCTATGAGTGTTGTGCGGGTGGGAAGTAGCTAGGATGCTAAACTAGCTGCTATGAAAACGGGATGGGATTATGCATGAGTTGGAAACAACAATGTTTTCAAAGACTTCTCAAAAAACCCGTCGGGTGCCACTAACGCGTGAGGGAGATGGAGATGAGCTAGGTAACCACTTTGGAAAGAAGTGGTGTACCGAGGCAAGATGTGTATGTTTTCTCGAAAACGGTTTAGATTTAAGATGTGATGATCGTCCTAACCTTACATGCGCAACAGTGATACCCCTTATGGGATGGGGCCTTGTTGATTAATGTGGTCGGTACTAGGTGAGAGCGTGCATTACTAGTGGCGAGAGTAACGTGGTCACTATCGATACGGGTTCGTGCCAGAAAGGACGACCTTGGGCTGTTTTCACAGACACCGGACACAATGTTACATGCCCCTCGTGAATGATACTTGTGATGTACATCACGAGGGATGGCACCAATGAGTGGACTCTTGGTTAGTATCGTCATGGGAAAGGCATTGTTCAGGTACTTACCTCGGGTATGGAAAATACCGCAAGTCGTGCATTGACACAGAAGTTTCCCGAGTCTCGTGGGTAAAGTGTGCAACCTCTGCAGAGTGTAAAACTATTCGGATAGTCGTATCCATGGTCATGGACACTTGGTGGTCCGACTTAGACTATGTCTAGATGATTTCAGAACTTGGTGTGTGTGCATGAGAAAGTTGATAGTTTGATACTTCAGTTAAGTCAGATGACTTGGCTTGATGGGTGAACATGAGATGTTCAACCCCTGGTTTATATTGATATGTGTAACTTGTTCATATGGATATCGGTTACCTCGTGATGCATACCATCATAAGATATTGATCATGTCATTGAACTTAAAAATTAGCTTTCTGCAGCTTACCTCTTAGTGCTATATCATGCATTGTTGTTACCTCATTCCAAAACATGGGTTGCTTGTGAGTACATTCAAAGTACTCATTGGCTTGCCACTGGTTATTTAGTTGGCCAGTCATGGAAGAACAGGAGTATGATGAAGAGTTCATTGGAGACGAATATGCAAACTACTCCCTCCGTTCCTAAATAATTGTACTTGGAGAGAATTAGTCTAGTTCTCTCCTACTAAAATTATTTAGGAACGAAGGGAGTAGGATGCTTCCCAGTCAGATTGTGTGTAGGGTTAAGGCACATGGCATGGGTTCACGCTTTACTTCAAGAATTCCGCTACTAGTTATGTAGGTGTGTTGGCCTTCGAGGCCATATCTATGTAAGACTTGACCTCAGTGGTCTTTATTTGTATGAGACGATATGTATGGATGTAAGACTCTTGTTATTCAACTTCTATGTGTTCAGTTAGCATTGCTCTTTGGGATCACTATACACATGCATTCGGTGATCACAACTTATGAGTCGGGGTCCCCACATATCCTTCATGTCACACCTGCACTACGGCTCCTCCGATGGCGTCGATAAGTTCGATGACCCCCTCCCCTCTACTAGTTCTAGCTAGATATGGAGATGGGTGGGGTTAGATCGCGTGATTTGTTGGGATGAATTTGAAGCATGCTAGGGGATATTCATGGACGTATTGGCAGTATGCTTGGAGGTTTATGGATGGATTGGTAGTATGCTTGGATGTCTATGGATGGATTAGTACTATGCTTTGATGTTCATGGATGGATTGGTAGTATGCTTAGATGTATGGTATGGTAGTGTGCAAGCGTTGAACAAGAGCATCCATATGTCTCCATGATTAGTGCTATCTTGAACTAGATCATTCATGTGTGCATGCTTTACAACTAGTTCATAATGTCGATGTGTAGTGTGATGACCATGTTTACACCTAGTTGTGGGATCGATAAGAGGTGTCTATAGGGGGGTGAATAGACTAATTGACCAATTAAAACTTATCTTTTTCCCAATTTTTTCAGTTGGCAAGTTTTAGCAATTCTGTAAAGTCTAACACACCCTACACATGCAAATCTACGACTAAAGCACCAGAATGTAATCACATACAAGTGTAAGTAAGGAGTAAAGATAGGAAGATAAAACTTAATGAAAACACATATTATTGGCATGGTTTCTATAGGTGGTGCTATCATACATGCACGTTGATGGATACTTCAACCGAGAAAGGGTAACGGTTGCACAAGTCCACAGAGGGCTCCACCCACCAGGGGTTCACGAAGAAGCGATCCACCATTGCTTGCGTCCACGAAGGACTAGCCTCACTAGGGGTAGATCTTCACAAAGTAGGTGATCTCCTTGCCATTACAAACTTCTTGGTTCAACTCCACACGATTTGGAGACTCCCGAGCGACACCTAACCAATCTAGGAGACACCACTCTCCAAAAGGTAATAGATGTGAATCGATCATGAACTCCTTGCTCTAGTGCTTCAAAAGATAGGCTCCTCAACACTCAATCATTCTCTCACAGAATTTGCCTTGGAAGAAGAAATTTATTGGGTGGAAAGCAACTTGGGGAGGCTAGAAATCAAGATTCATATGGTCGGAGTGGTAGATCTTGATCTCAACACATGAGTAGGTGGTTCTCTATCTCTAAATGAGAGGCACGTAAAGGGGTACATATAGCCATCACCAAAAATCCAACTATTACAACATTCTTGTTCAACTCAGTGGAACCGAAGTAAAAAAAAATCAGTTGCATCAACTAGGGAAAAAGGCTCTAACTTTTGGGTTCTCGGTGAGACTAATAAAAACATTTTGGTGAGACCGATTCGGTTGTCCTAGGCAGTTTCACTAACTCAGTGGCACCGATACGCAAAACTAAGCAATTTAGATTTTTATCAAATGTGCAATAGCAAGGTGGTCACATAAACCAAAATGTAGAGTCTTGAAGCTTGAAGCTAATGCCAATCATGTTCCTTTCCTTCTTGGGGATCCTCGTGACAATTCCGAGCGTCTACAATCTTTGGACTTAAACTGAAACGAATTAGCTAGAATTGTTAGTCCAAAAAATAATGTATTTTGTCATCCATTATCAGAACCTCCAAGGGAGCCTTTTTTGTAATTGATGACAACACACAATCAAAGATTCAAATTAAACTAAGCAGTAATATATGTTAGCTTTGAGAAACATATGACTAAGGCAAGCTCCCCTATAGGTGTGCAATCCCTTTAAGAAATGGTTGCTTTTGGAATGCATGAGCACACACAGTAGAGAATATGTAACATGTCATATGTACCTTCTCTATATGCACCAAATATGTGAGAATGAAGTGTATCCATGTTCAAGATTTACTCTTGCAAACTATATGTGCATGAAATAAGAAACCATCATGAGCATGGTATGATGCATATACTTACCTTGAAATTATAAAGCATTTAAACTAGAGAAACATAATTGAGAAAACAAGGCTGGATAACACAATAGTATTTCTATCATACCAACGGAAAGAAATTCAAGTTTACCAAGATTTACATCACATGTAGGAACTAGTATTCTCTTAAGATTTACATGTCTCCATGAATATTTGTATAACTTTCTGCCCTGAACATGAGTTCCCCCCCTGAATCTTTGAAAGTTAGATATTGGGAGTAGGTAGGTGAGACAAGTCTAAAAATGAAAACACGAGACCAACGCATGATCACAAGTAATATAAGTCAATCCAAGATAAGTAATATAAGTCAAATCCAAGATACTTGGTCTATCTCTCTCCTTTTAAAGAAGTTGATATGAATTGATCTCTCCCTTGATGATTTCTCCCCTCGAGCTTTTAAATTTAAGCTTTCAACTTTTCTCCCCCTTTGGCATAAATTTCCAAGAAGGGTCAAAGGGTAAGGGATCCTAGAGAGTAAGGGTCATGGATAGATTCGTCTAAAAATACCAGCATGTGGTAAAGACCACACGAAGCAGCAAATGTCAGAGACTCGATCAATGGAACCAAAAATAATATTAGGGTTGTCGGCAACATTGGTGACGCCAAAGAGTTCCATGTCAGTACTACCAAAGAGACACTGAGCAGTTTATTCGCTACATCGGTGACGCTGATACCTCACAGTCGGAATGTCCGAGTTGCAAACAGAAACTTGGTAAAAGTTATCCTAGGCCTAATTTGCCAAAAAATACATGACCATTTTGCAAGCATTTGCAATAGATTTGCAACGAAATTTGAATAATATTTGCAAGGAAATTTCAATAACATTTGCAAGGAATTTTCAGTAAGATGAGAATTGAATGGAAACAGCAAAACATGTAACAAAATATTATCCATTATTTTCCGACACCTAGACGTTGGTAGGTGACTAGGTCACCTATATTAGAGTATATTGACTTAAGTAGCCAAGAAAGGATTCTTGATAATAGGTCATACTCATTGTTAAGATCAAAATGGGGTTACCATTTTTCCTTTAAGCATTTTGGTGTTTTCATATCACTTAGAATCGCTTTAAATCATGACTTGGAGTAAAGCTTCATCAAGGATAGAGTTAATTGCATGAAAGTACCAAAATTTGGCACGTTGTAATGGATTGTTATCACTAGTCATTTTTTACAAGTTAGTACCAACTCTCAGACTAAGTGTTGTAAAATGGTCTAACAGCTGTATAAGCATGTATTGACGATGTATCTGAAGAGAAGGGTGTGTCTGCATTATACGTAATCATCGTATAAGCACGTATTGACGATGTATCTGACCAGCAGGGCCCGCCCGCATTATACTTAATCATGCATATGCCCTTTGCCCTTTACAGAAATCTAAAAAAAGGTGACCTATATTAGAGTATATTGACTTAAGTAGCCAAGCAAGGATTCTCGATAATAGGTCATACTCATTGTTAAGATCAAAATGGGGTTACCATTTTTCCTTTAAGCATTTTGGTGTTTTCATATCACTTAGAATCGCTTTAAATCATGACTTGGAGTGAAGCTTCATCAAGGATAGAGTTAATTGCATGAAAGTACCAAAATTTGGCACGTTGTAATGTATTGTTATCACTAGTCATTTTTTTACAAGTTAGTACCAACTCTGAGACTAAGTGTTGCAAAACTGTCTAACAGCTGTATAAGCATGTATTGGCGATGTATTTAAAGAGAAGGATGTGTCTGCATTATACGTAATCGTCGTATAAGCACGTATTGACGATGTATCTGACTAGCAGGGCCCACCCGCATTATACTTAATCATGCATATGCCCTTTGCCCTTTACGGAAATCTAAAAAAGGTATGAGGAGGGAATCGGACCCGCGACCTCCGGTTTGATCTCGTGCCACCCAACCACTACACCAGCTAGGCTCAGTTGTTCTGAAAAGGATACTAAGTTCTTATATCATTTTATGCTAAAGAAATAAAAGAAAAAGAAAAAATGACGATGCGCCAGGATTTAAACATGCATTAGCGACGGACAGCATGCACACTCTAACCAACACAACACACATGCTCGCGTCAAACATGATGCATACTGTTTATATCTAGTTTACACACTTCCTCATCTTCATTTTGTCGTATGTTCTTTCCCAGATTTCTTTTATGTTTTTTCAGATCTTTATTCAGGGTTTCATTTTTTTCATTATTTTACATAGGTTTAGTATGTATTTTTTTGCAAAAACACAATGAACATTATTGTATAAATACACAACGAAATGAATTGTTTAATTTTTTTTACATTGCAAATAGGCCCTCTCGCATGTATAGTAATGTAATAATTTCAAGGTATTTTATGCAAGTTGTAGAACAATTTCGAGCCAATGGCTCTAGGAGCTCGCAACTATTTAATTAATTATTATTTGCATTTATGTAAAAAAAACTGGGTATGAAAATTGTCCTACAGCCCATTTAACTAAAGAGTGTTATCCCCCTAGCTGGATGCGAGGATCTCTGTGTTGTAGTGGTTTGAAAGCGCACACGGTTTTCCCACAAAAAAAGAACATGCACGCAGTCCGATACATGCGCAGGTTCAAAACCTGGACTGCCTTATTTTTGCTTGTTTTATTTGTCAAAATGCAAAACAATATAAAGGTGAAGTATCCAAGTTGACCAACAGAATGTGTGTTGTGTAATGGCAGCGCCGCGGCCCATGGCCTGGAAGGGGGCCGGTTTGAATCCTAGCTGCGGCAACCTTTTTAAGATTTCTATAAAGGACATATACATGATTAATTATAATGCAAGGGGTTTTCTTCAAAAACATAAGCCACCTGTCACCTGATAGGGGGGTTGCTGGGCAGATACAACATTTGTACGTTTTTCTAAGGTTGTCAAAACATATGCCACATGTCACCAGACGGGGAGGCATGTTGGTCAGATACAACGTCATTACGTTTTTATACGTCGGTCAGACCATTTTGCAACACTTAGGCTCATAGTTCGTACTGACATGTAAAAGATGACTAATGGAACAAATCTGTTACAATGCTCCGAAGTCTGGTACTTTTATGCAATTAATTCTCAAGGATATGATTACATACCTTTGAATGATGTAGATGGTGTAGCATGTAGGTGAACTTGTTGTGGATTCTCAAGAGATGGATTTTGGAGCATCCTTCTTTCTTGAAGATAGGTCCTCCTACATTGGTTAGTCATGAAAGGAAGAAAATTAACATATCCAAATGACAAGAGTGAAGTCTTCATGAAATGCTTGTCAAGTATATGGTTTATGTTGTCTTCTTTCTTCATGTCAAGGTGGCATTGTTGATAGTTGGCCATGACAAGATGGCTCAGAATTTGACTTTATGGCAATCTTATGGAGTGTAGTCCATCCTAGTACCTACAAAAGATTAAATGCAATGCAAGGGAGCAGAATTTTCCAAGATATGAAATGGTATCATGTCAACGGTATCAAGGAATAGTCATGTAAGCTCACGGACTTTACATGCATATGAGTGTGTCTCTAGAACAAATTTGAAGCATCTATGATGGTCAACTCACTCCTAAAGTGACAAAACACTTTCTCATCAAGTGGCTTTGTAAAGATGTCTCCCAATTGCTTGTCGATACAAAGATGTTTGAATATCTCCGCATGATCACAAATGAAATGATGACAAACTTGAATATGCTTAGTTAGAGAATGTTGCACGGGATTGTGAGAAATCTTAATGGCACTCCCATTATCACAAAACAATGGAACATGTTTCACATGTATTCCATAGTCTTTGAGAGTCTGAGTCATCCATGGCAATTGCGCACAACATGATCCGGCAGCAATGTCCTCCGCTTCGGTGGTCGATAGATATACCCACTTTTGTTTCCTAGAGGACAAAGACACAAGGATCTTCCAAGGAATTGACACGTAACCGAGGTGGATTTTCTATCAACCTTATATTTGACATAGTCCGAGTCGGAATAGCCCATAAGTTTGTGTATGTATCAAGTATCTCATGATTCTTTTCATAGCCTTAAGATGACACTCTTTCGGCATCGCTTGATATCGGGCACACATGCACACGCTTAGCATGATATTGGGATGGGAGGCACAAAGATATAAAAATGAACCAATCATTGATCGATAAATTTGTTAATCAACCGGTTTGTCCTCCTTGGTTAGGTCAACATGTCCACTTGTAGGCATGGGAGTTTTCATCACTTTGCTCTCTTGCATGTTGAAATTCTTGAAAAATTGCTTGGTGTAATTTGTTCGAGATACAAACATACCATCTATCGTTTTCTTTATTTGCAAACCAAGGAAGAATTTCCTCTCAGACATCATAGACATCTCATATTTCTCTCACATTAGCCCTCCAAATTTCTCACTAAAATGTGGGTTAGTAGATCTAAAGAGAATATCATCCACATAAATTTGGCACACAAATAATTCACCATTAACTCTTTTAGTGAACAAGGTTGCATCAATTTTCCCAATTTAAAAACCCTTTTCTAAGAGAAACTTCGTTAAGCTTTTGTACCAAGCTCGAGGGGATTTTTAAGACCATAGAGAGATTTGCCAAGTTTATAGACATCATTAGGTTTCTTAGGGTTCACAAAGCATGGATGTTGTTTAGCATAGACTTCATCCCCAATTTCACCATTTAGAAAAGCACTTTTCATGTCCATTTGGTAAAGTATGATATCTGATACGTCTCCAACATATCTATAATTTTTTATTGTTCGATGCTGATATATTGTCATTCTAGAATACTTTTTTGGAATATATTTACCAATTTATAATACTTTTGAGCACTAACCTATTGAACCAGTGCCCACTGCCAGTTGCTATATTGTGCATGTTTTTCACTTTTCAGGTTTTCCATACCAAACGAAGTCCAATCGACCTGAAACTTTTTGGAGATTTTTCTGGAGCAAAAGAAGAACAACGAGCATCGAAAGAAGGCTGGAGGCTACCCGAGGTCCCAACAAGTCAACCCGGCGCGGCCTGGGGGGCGCCGTGATGGCTTATGGGCCTTTCGAGGCCCTCCCGGCTCTACTCTCTAGCTTATAAATTCTCATATATCCTTAAAAGCTAGATGCAGTCCAGAAACACTTTTTATGCTGCCACAAGTTCCTGTTCTGACGGGAGGCCATTTGGAGCTCCGTTCCAGCACCGTGCCAGAGGGGGGATCGATCATGGAGGGCCTCTTCGTCAACCTTGCTTCCCTCATGATGATGTGTGAGAAGTTCACCACACACCTACGGGTCCATAGCTAGTACCTAGATAGCAATCTCTCTCTCGCTTTCTCTCTCTTGATCTTCAATACAATGACCATTGCATCTTAGCTTTGATCCACATGATGTAATTCCTTTTGTGTGGTGCGATTGTTGGGTTTCGATGAATTGCAGTTTTATGTTCAGATTATTCATGATAAATATTTGTGTCTTCTATGAATACTAGTATGATTATTATGTGCATGGTTGTGATAGCTTTGTATTTCTCTCCGATCTGTTGAAATAGTTTGGCCAACTAGATTGATACTTCTTTGTTGAGAGAGCTACGTTGTAGTAGATTCAACCTGGGAAATTTCTATATCCCAGTGACATAAGGGAAAAACGATGGGGTTTATTCATATTGTTTGAGTTTGCTTTGTCTACATCATCTCATCATTCTCCATGCATTACTCTGTTTTACTTCATACCCTAGATGCATGCTGGATAGCGGTTGGTGAGTGGAGTAATATTAATAGTGCAGGCAGGATTCAGTCTATTTGTTTATGGACGCGATGCCTACATACACATGACAGTTCCCATGAATATCACATAACTATCCTCTTTTCTCTCAATTGTCCAACAGTAATTTGTTTACCCACTGTATGTTGTTCTCCATGAGAGATGCCATTAGGGGAAACTATGCCCCCAGGTCTATTCACCATATATTTACAAAACCTTCAATACCTTGCTGCCATTATTTGCTTTTATTTTATTTTGCAATTTGCAATTATCTACAATTATCTACAAACCTCACTCTCTTGCAAAGAACGAGATCAAGGGGGATTGACAACCCTCTTGCCCGCGTTGGGTGCAAGTTGTTTGTTCTTTTGTGTGGAGCCGCTGAAGACGGTTGTGGGTCATATTTCTATTAGTTCGATAAACCTTGGTATCATAACTAAGGTAAATACTTACCCACATTGTGCTGCGATAAACCATTCCTCTTCACAGAAAACCCAACGCAGATCACAAGTACCAGGAAGGAGTTATGGCGCCATTGCTGGGGAATATCATCACCAACTACCAAGTAACTCCACACAAATTTTCATTCAATTGTTCTCCTTTTTTTGCTGGTATATTTAGTTAGTCTCATAAAAAATACAAAAATATTTACCTTTGCTTGCTTAGCTTGTCACTAGTTTGCATCTTCGCTCTCTAGTTTACTTGTCCTGCTTGTTACTTTGCTTGCTCGGTCTACATCCTCAAGATACTACTAAGTTGTGTGACTTCTCAAATACTAATAACAATATTTTATTAGTACTCCTATACCATCCGACACTAGTGTGGAGTCATTTGATATTAATGCTGCATTGCTGAACCTTGTCATGAAAGATCAATTTTTGTGAAGTTCTAATGAGGATCCGCTTCGCGTCTTAATCGCTTTGTCGAACTTTGTGATATTCAAAAGAAAAATGATATGGATAATGATATGTGAAATTAAAATTGTTTCCTTTTTACTGAGAGATAAAGCTAAAGCTTGGTTTTCATCTTTATCGCGTGATAATATTGGAACATGGGATAAGTGTAAAGATACCTTTATTGCCTAGTATTTTCCTCCTGCTAAGATCATGTCCCTTAGAAATAAAATAATGAATTATAAATAGCATTATCAAGAACATGTTGCACAAGCATGGGAGAGAATTGAATTGATGATAAGTATTTGTGCCACTCACGGTTTAAACTTGTGGATGTTTATCCAAAACTTCTATGTTGGACTAAACTTTATGTCTAGAAATCTTCTGTGCATGTGGTACCTTTATGGATGTGACCTTAGGAGAGGCTGCAAAACTTCTGGATAACATCATGACCAATTATTCTCAATGGCACATCGAGAGAGCTCCAACCGGTAAGAAGGTAAATTCTATTGAGGAAATCACTACATTGAGTGAAAAAGTGGATGCTCTTGTGAATTTGGTTGCTAATAAAAATTATCATGTTGATCCCAATGATATTGTCTTGTCTACTTTAATTGAGAAAAATAATGATGCTATCGATATGAACTTTGTCTCGCGAAATAATTTCAACAACAATGCCTATAGGGGTAATTTCAATGCCAGACCATACCCCGGTAATGTTCCTAGTGGTTATGGAAATTCTTATGGTAATTCTTATGGAAATTCTTATACAAATTCTAATAGGATACCCTCTGATCTTTAGAACACAAATAAGGAATTCATTAATTCTCAAAAAGTTTTCAATGCTATGTTAGAAGAAAAATTGCATGTTGTTGATACTTTGGCTAAACACATGGATAGAATTGCTTTTGATGTAGAAACTCTTAAAAGTAAAGTTTTTCCTCCTAAGCATGATCTAATGATACTATTAAATCTACCCAATTTTCTATTAACCAAAGAAAGGAGAGGAGCGCTAATTTGAAAGCAAAGGGGGAATTCCTAGAGAAAGCTCTTCCACCATGTTTTTACCAGAATCAGGATGAGAATCTTAAAATGATTGGTACTTATCCTATTGAATCTTTTTTTACTTATATAAATATAAATGTTAAAGGGGCTGGAGATGAGACAACTCTAGTTAAGAAGCATCCCGTTTGCTTGGAGGGTGATGATTTTAATGCTAAAATTGAAAACAGTGGGTTCAGAGAGGTCAAAACTTTAACTAGCGATGTGCCCACTATCTTGGATTACAAGGACTTTAATTATGATGATTGATCATTAGTAGAATGTATTTCCTTGCTGCAATCCATCATTATCTCACCCAATTCTTATGAACAAAGCAAAGCTTTTACTCAATATATAGTAGAAGCTATGGTAAAAGTTGATGATGAGAAACTTGAGCATGAAGTTTCTATTTCTAGAAAGTTGCATGATGAGTGGGAAGTGTTGGGGAACGTTGCATGGGAAACAAAAAATTTCTACGCACACGAAGACCTATAATGGTGATGTTCATCTACGAGGAGGGAGATCGGATCCACATACCCTTGTAGATCGCTCAGCGGGAAGCGTTAAGAAACGCGGTTGATGTAGTGGTACAGCTTCGTGATTCAAATCACTGTCATCCCATGATCCGTCCCACGATCCGTCCCGATCTAGAACCGAACGAACGACACCTCTGCATTCAGCACACGTACAGCTCGATGAAGAGCTCTGCCTTCTTGATCCAGCAAGAGAGACGGGGAAGTAGATGAGTTCTCTGGCAGCGTGCCGGCGCGCCGGTGATGGTGATGATCTATTCCTACACGGCTCCGTCCGAGCTCCGCAGAAAACCAATCTAGAGGAAGAACTATGAGGTGTAGGTTTGAGTTGCACGTGGCAAAGTTGTGTCTCAAAAACCCTAAAACCTCTAGTATATGTAGGAGGAGGGGAGGGGCTAGCCTTGGGGCTCAAGGAAGCCCCTACGGAGCCGGCCGAAGTGGAGAGGAGGACTCCAACTCCAATTCGGTTTGGGGAAGGAGGAGTCCTCCTCCCCCTTCCCACCTCCCTCTTCTTTTTTTCTTTTATCTTTGGTTTTTTCTTCCTAGCTGAAATGGCCCTCTAGGGCTGGCCTCACCAGGCTCACTCCCGGGTGGGTGGGCCCCTCTTGGTGAAGATCCGGAACCCATTCTCACTCCCGGTACATTGTCGGTAATGCCCAAAATCTTTCTGGAGACCAAATGAAACCATCCTATATATCAATCTTCGTTTCCGGACCATTCTGGAAACCCTCGTGACGTCCGTGATCTCATCCGAGACTCTGAACAACCTTTGGTCACCAATACCTATAACTCAACTATACCGAAACGTCACTGAACCTTAAGTGTGCATACCCTGTGGGTTCGAGAACTATGCAGACATGACCTGAGACACTCCCTGGTCAATATCCAATAGCGGGACCTGGATGTCCATATTGGATCCTACATATTCTACGAAGAATTTATCGGTTGAACCTCTGTGCCAAGGATTCATATAATCCTGTATAACATTCTCATTGTCCTTCGGTATGTTACTTGCCCGAGATTTGATCGTCGGTATCCCACTACAGGAATTAGCTTCTTTGTCGTTCGCCATAATAGACGACAAAGAGGACTCCACCAACGACATTGATTAATCCACAAACGACAAAGAGAACACTTGTCAGCAAAGATTTTGCGTCAGCTTATGACGACATTGTAGCTTCTTTGTCGTTAGCCTACCATAAGCGGACGGCAAAGCTCTTTGCTGTTAGTATCTGGCACCAAGAAGTTGTCAAATAATTTAAGACGGCAGCCGACAGGCGACGCCTCCGTTAGGGATAACGGAGGCTTTGCTGTCTGCCTCCCTCATCCCCTTTGCCATTTGCTTTCCCCATCCCCTTTGTCGTCTGCCTCCCTCATCCCCTTTGCCGTCTGCTTCCCCGGGTAGCAGATGACAAAGAAGCTATATGGCCAGCTGCTGCTGCCCCCCAGGGTGCACAGCTGGGTGCCATGTGGCACCTTTGCCGTCTGCCAGCTGATGGCAAAGCCCTTTGCCATCAGCTGGCAGACGACAATGAGCCCATATAGCTTCTGTTTTGTTTTTTTATTATTCACACCATATATATATATATATTTCACATCACATATATGATACATATTTCACAGCACATATATATAGTTCACCACACATATATGATATACATATAAAGTACATCTATGTACATCCCATATATCGAAAGAACCAACATACAAAGTTTTACACTGTTCATCATAGATACATATACATATAGTTCGACATTGTTCATCAACTCAAATGAAAACTAGAACTAATAAGGCCCTCCATGAATGCCAGCTTCCATGCATGTAGTACATCCAATCTGCAAAAAAGTGAATAAGAAAGTCAGAATAAGAACAACATATGATGTTTTTGAGCTAATTATGTCATTTTAAAGGAAAACAAGCTAAGTATATAATATTCATGAGCTAACCAAGGTTCTTATGCCATTTTGAGCTTATTATGTCATTTTGGAGCTAAATGGGCTAATTATGTCATTGTTGGGCAAAATAAGGTAAGGAAATTATGAAAGAGGAGAAGAAATAGGAGGAGGGGGAGAAGAAGAAGAAATCAAGAAGAAGGAGAAGAAGACCTTCTTCTCGTCCTCCGCCTTCTCCTTCTTCTTCCATCTTTCCATTTTTCCTATTTCTTCTCCTCTTGTTGGATCTAAATTATCTAATTATGTCTTTTTGGAGCTATATGGGCTAATTATGTCATTTTAGAGGAAAACAAGCTAAGTATATAATAGTCATGAGCTAACCAAGGTTCTTATGCCATTCTGAGCTTATTATGTCATTTTGGAGCTAAAGGGGCAAATTATGTCATTGTTGGGGAAAATAAGGTAAGGAGAATATGAAAGATGAGAAGAAAGAGGACGAGGAGAAGAATAAGAAATCAAGAAGAAGGAGAAGAAGAAGGAGAACGAGGAGAAAAAGGAGAAGGAGGAGAAGGTCTTCCTTCTCCTCCTTCTCCTTCTTCTCCTTCTTCTTCTCCTCCTCCTTCTCCTTCTTCTTCTCTTCTTCTTCTTCTTCTTCTTCTTCTTCCTTCTTTTCATTTTTCCTATTTCTTCTCCTCTTCTCCTCTTGTTGGAGCTAAATTATCTAATTGTGTCTTTTTGGAGCTATATGGGCTAATTATGTCATTTTAGAGGAAAACAAGCTAAGAATATAATATTCATGAGCTAACCAAGGTTTTTATGCTGTTTTGAACTTATTATGTCATTTTGGAGCTAAATGGGCTAATTATGTCATTGTTGGGGAAAATAAGGTAAGGAGAATAAGAAAGAGGAGAAGAAAGAGGAGGAGGAGGAGGAGAAGAAGAAATCAAGAAGAATGAGAAGAAGAAGGAGAAGGAGAAGGAGGAGAAGGTCTTCTTTTCCTTCTCCTTCTCCTCCTTCTTATCCTACTCCTCCTTCTCCTTCTTCTTCTCTTCTTCTTCTTCTTCTTCTTCCTTCTTTTCATTTTTCCTATTTCTTCTCCTCTTCTCCTCTTGATGGAGCTAAATTATCTAATTATTTTTTTGGAGCTATGTGGGCTAATTATGTCATTTTAGAGGAAAACAAGCTAAGAATATAATATTCATGTGCTATCCAAGGTTTTTATGCCATTTTGAGCTTATTATGTCATTTTAGAGCGAAATGGGCTAATTATCTCATCGTGGGGGAAAATAAGGTAAGGAGAATAAGAAAGAGGAGAATAAAGAGGATGAGGTCAAGAAGAAGAAGAAATAAATAAGGATAAGAAGAAGGAGGAGAAGGAGCACAAGGTCACCTTCTCCTCCTTCTCCTCCTCCTCCTTCTCCTTCATCTCCTCCTCCTCCTTCTTCTTCTATTCTTCTTCTTCCTTCTTTTCATTTTTGCTATTTCCTCTCCTCTTCTCCTCTTGTTGGAGCTAAATTATCTAATTGTGTCTTTTTGGAGCTATATGGGCTAATTATGTCATTTTATAGGAAAACAAGCTAAGAATATAATATTCATGAGCTAACCAAGGTTTTTAGGCCATTTTGAGCTTATTATGTCATTTTGGAGCTAAATGGTCTAATTATGTCATTCTTGGGGAAAATAAGGTAAGGAGAATAATAAAGAGGAGAAGAAAGAGGAGGAGGAGGATAAGAAGAAGAAGTCAAGAAGAAATAGAAGAAGAAGGAGAACGAGGAGAAGGAGGAGAAGGTCTTCTCCTTCTCCTCCTTCTCCTTCTTCTCCTCCTCCTCCTTCTCCTTCTTCTTCTCTTCTTCTTCTTCTTCTTCTTCCTTCTTTTCATTTTTCCTATTTTTTCTCCTCTTCTCCTCTTGTTGGAGCTAAATTATCTAATTATGTCTTTTTGTAGCTATATGGCCTAATTAGGTCATTTTAGAGGAAAACAAGCTAAGAATATAATATTCATGAGCTAACCATGGTTTTTATGCCATTTTGAGCTTATTATATCATTTTGGAGCTAAATGGGCTAATTATCTCATTGTTGCGGGAAGATAAGGTAAGGAGAATAAGAAAGAGGAGAAGAAAGAGGAGGAGGTGAAGAAGAAGAAGAAATCAAGAAGAAGGATAAGAGAAGAAGGAGGAGAAGGAGGAGAAGGTGACCTTCTCCTCCTTCTCCTCCTCCTGCTTCTCCTTCATCTCCTCCTCATCCTTCTCCTTCTTCTTCTCTTCTTCTTCTTCTTCTTCTTCCTTCTTTTCATTTTCCCTATTTATTCTCCTCTTCTCCTCTTCTTGGATCTAAATTATCTAATTATTTCTTTTTGGAGCTACATGGGCTAATTATGTCATTTTAGAGGAAAACAAGCTAAGAATATAATATTCATGAGCTAACCAAGGTTTTTATGCCATTTTGAGCTTATTATGTCATTTTCGAGCTAAATGGGCTAATTATGTCATTGTTGGGGAAAATAAGTCAGGAGAATAAGAAAGATGAGAAGGAGAATAAGAAGAAGAAATCAAGAAGAAGGAGAAGAAGAAGAAGAAGGAGAAGGAGGAGAAGGAGGAGGAGGAGGAGGAGACGGAGAAGGCTCCTTCTCCTCCTTCTTCTCCTACTCCTCCTTCTCCTTCTTCTTCTCTTCTTGTTCTTGTTCTTCTTCCTTCTTTTCATTTTTCCTATTTCTTCTCTTCTCCTCTTGATGGAGCTAAATTATCTAATTATGTCTTTTTGGAGCTAAATGGGCTAATTAAGTCATTTTAGAGGAAAACAAGCTAAGAATATAATATTCATGAGCTAACCAAGGTTTTTATGCCATTTTGAGCTTATTATGTCATTTTGGAGCTAAATGGGCTAATTATCTCATTGTTGGGGAAAATAAGGTAAGGAGAATAAGAAAGAGGGGAAGAAAGATGAGGAGGAGGAGGAGGAGAAGAATAAATCAAGAAGAAGGAGAAGAAGAAGAAGGAGGAGAAGGAGGAGAAGGTGACCTTCTCCTCCTACTCCTTCTTCTCCTCCTCCTTCTCCTTCATCTCCTCGTCCTCCTTCTCCTTCTTATTCTCTTCTTCTTGTTCCTTCTTTTCATTTTTCCTATTGCTTATCCTCTTCTCCTCTTCTTGGAGCTAAATTATCTAATTATGTCAAAAATGAACTAGAGAAAACTTACCGTCGTGGTCATCAAGGAGGAGAAACACCAGGGTTCCTCGCGGCTGGTTCGTTTGAAGACGGTTGCCCTGGAGAGGGGTCGTGCAATGCTGCTCGGGAGTTATTCTGCAGAAAATATATTTTTCAATGTCTCAGTTAGCATGATGACATTCAATTGTTAATACTAATTTGTAATGACCATTGAAATGAAACTCACCGTGGCAATCGTAGAGAAGACGGGCATCGGCGGAGGGACTTGACCGTTCTTCTCGCACATACTCTGAAGAGTCGGTCGTATTAGTTAGTAATGAAAAAGACATTACACGCATGATTTGGCTAATGTGAAAAAAACTTACCACAAAAAGCCCATACAGGGCCCGTTGACCCGCGTCATTCCGGGCCCTGTCCTCCTCAATCAATCGTGTCGTGGTCCGGTCCCTCTCCTCAAGAGCAGCCTGGCTTGCCAATCTCTCTTTCTCAAGAGGAGCCTGGTTTGCCGCTCTTTCTTTCTGAAGAGCAGCCTGCAACATTGTTCCCCGTTACCACAGTAATGATCGATGGTCACACACATAATGAAATGGATGAAAGTTTTCTCAGTCCGTACAACTAACCTCGATGGCAAGATCGACTAGCCGTGGACGAGGCGTTATCTCAGGACAGGAGCTCGACTAGCGTGCCTTGATCTCAGGGAGAGTGAGTGGACAACGTATTAGCCCATCTCCAATGGCTATCGAGCCATGGGGCCTCCCACCACCAGATATCATCACCAGCTCTGGATCTAAAGGTTCCTGGCTCGGGTTAAAGTCATCACCTTTCCTAGACTTCTCCGTGTCCCTGTATGTCACGAGCTTGTGGTGGGATGATATGTTGGTGAAGTTATTTGGATCATCCAGGTCAGACTCAGAGAATGCCTTCGCCTTCTTGTAGGAGGCACTATGGGCCATGACATAAAGGTCGTACAAGTGTGGCATCTCCGTCTTATTGTGATGCGCCTAAAAGAGAGGAACAAAGTATTAGTGAGGGGCTCAAGCTAGCATGAAGAATGAATTTCATGAATCAGGAAGCAAACCACATACCCAGTTTCGTCCGAACTGAAGTAAGTTGGCGCTGCCTTGATGGTGTGGCACACCAACCATTTGGCTACGCCGATCCTTCGCATTGTCGTGGACGGCTCGCCAGTTCCCTGTGCACCACTCATCCACCAACGCCTCCCAACAATCCATCTTATCCGCACACCATCTCGGGGGCACCTATAAGTTATTAGAAAGAATTTTGAGCGCTACGCCTATGAATCCAACCAACAAAACTACGTAGAAGCCTTAAGAATAGGTAATTACCTTCATGTACTGCCCCTTCTTCAGATACTTTCCGCGGCACTCCTTCTTGTGCTTCTTAATACCACGCGTGGCGTAGTAGTCTCGAATAGCCTGCGGCCGAGCCTCGTGGCGTAAGTTCTGTAATAACCGCCTAAACTCGGCCTCGAGAACCTTGGCCGCCTCCTTCTCATATCCCTCCTCACACCTATAGAAGGTTTGCAATCAAACGAGACAACACCGATTAGTACAATAATTAGCTATATTGTTAATTTTTGATTGTAAAAGGATAATTTACCCAAAAGCTCTTGATCACCATCTTGGCCCTCGTGTGGCACAAGACACCATCTATAATTTTCTCCGGCGGGGCCTGCGCAGCCCGGTAGTGCTACCAGGAAAATCCTTGTGTAGGAACCTGACCCTCACGAGGCAACGTGACAAACCCCGGAAATTTTTTCCGGCAAAGCACACCAAGGACGTTGTTCGGCTTGCGAACTCCACGAGGGTGTGCCCATCCCCTGCAGTATGATAAGGTCAACGCATTAGATATTTGAAGAAACTTGAAGGCAAAACCTAAAAAAAGAGTAAATGTACTTACCTATCCCCTTCAGGCTTAATCATCGGCCTCTGCTCGCAGGTAGCCGACATGACCGGGAGACATGTACTACCACGCTTGTACACGGTGTCCCCGTCCACCTTCACGTCGCCCTCAGTATCCGTAAACTCATCCCCGCCAGCAACAGAACAGCCACCCAGACCCTCGGTCCAATCCGGCACCTGGGTCAGATACGGCCAGGCACCCCATCCGGACCTCTCCACGTCATTCGAAGCGTGTGTGGCAGGAGTCACCTGGGCTGTAGCCTCAGGAACTGGAGTCTCATGGGCCGAAGGCACCTTGACCCGAGGCTGATCCTGGACCGGAGTCTCATGGGCCGAATGCCCGTCCACCCGAGGTTCCTGGACCGGAGTCCCCATAGTCTCCTCCTCAAATGGGTCCACCATAGTAGTCCTTTGCTCGGGTGAATGAGCTGGTGGTGGTGGCGAGGACGGCGCAACAATCCCCTACCTCTTCCGCGGCCACCACCTCTCCCTGTAACCTTTCCCTTCTTACCTACCCGACCAGCACCTCTCCCAGTGGGCAATGCCGCCGACGAAGAAGCACCCACGGATGGTGTCGTCAGACTGTCTTCCAAGGCTCTACGGAGAGATAGGGGTGGAATGGAAGTACCACCCCTCGTGCGGGCCGCCGAAGAAGAACCCGTCGAGCAATCTGGACCCGCGCCCACCATCCTTCAACACCTGCTGACCTGCCATGATAAAGATTAAAAAAATTAGTACAACATAAAAAATTGAATAACTAACATGAATAATAATATGTACATATATAATTTAAGTTGTGAATCTTACAAACTAATAATAATCATCAATGAATGCATCATCATCATCACTATCACGCATGTCTTCATGAATGACGTGCTCATCGGGTTCAACGGCATGAAGTTGTGGAAGACCTTTCTGTAATCGGTCAAGCATTGACAGGTCATCCGCATCAGTAACCTCTTCTAGTTCCAGCTCTGCTGGTTCTGGCTCAGGGGTGAAGTCGGATTCATTGTGGCTATCTACTTCCATGTTCTGGGGTGAAGCACGACGGTTCTTGAAACGAATCTTGAAAAAATTCTCCATCATATGTGTCTGGGTTAATGTGAGGTTCATAATCCTGTTCATTTGGGAGAGGTGGTCTAACACGTGGCGACACTTCATAAACAACATACCAACCATCCAGATTCTTATTAGTTTGGCATGCCCACGGTAGATAGAAAACTTGGGTCGCCTGTTGAGCCATAATATAGACATAGGGAACATCTAAATGGGTGTTTGGATTGATTTCGACTAGTCCTATATGTTCATGAGTCCTTCTAGTCTCCTTTGGCTGGAACCAATGACATTTGAAGACTACGACGTTCGGTGGGTTTTCACCATAGAATTGAAGTTCATAAATTGCTTCAACTCTTCCATAATACTCGATAACACCTTCGCCGATAGCAGAGACACCACAATTTGTAGATTTCCGGTCAGGAATAGATAGCTCTTTGCCAAAGGTACGAAAGAGATACCCGTTGATGTTGTATTTCTCAAATGAACGGACCTTATAGTCAAAACCATTAGCGGCTTGTCTCAATTCAGCGTCCATAGACTCTGAATTAGCCTACAAGTTTAATACAAAACGATTGTTGCATTAGCCGCAAGTTAGACCAAGAAATGAAATGGTCCATTATTGCTAATTACCATTTGTTTGAACCAAGAGATGAAACCGAGATAGCCGCCTCCTGTCTTTGCCAGAATCTCATACTCTTCGACGGAATCATTGTCGATCACCGCTCCATCCAAGAATTTGGCAATGTATCGGCTGTATGAAATATCCGAGAATACGAGCAGTTCAAAGAAATTAGAAGTTACGGGAAAATATGCCGAGAACTTACTCGATGTCCGGCCACACTTCTGTTAGGTTGTTGAAGATATACAACGAAATGTTCTGCCATTCTTCGACATCCAATGTTATTGGTTTTGAAGCACCGGCTGGTGCAAGCTTCCCTTTGAATAGGGTGAGGTTGGACCCACCTTTTTTAGGGTCTGGATCATTGTGCCGAGGTTTCGGATTACACAAATGATGATTTTTGGCTTCGTAGTGTGCTGTCACAAAGTTTGCCACCTCCTCAGTAAGGAATGCCTTAGCCATCGATGCTTCAATTATACGCTTATTTTTACATTTAGCTCGAAGCGTCTTGTGCATCCTCTCAGTTGCATAGCACCAATGATTTTGCACGGGCCCACCCAATCTTGCCTCGGTCGGTAGATGTAAAATCAAATGCTGCATTGGATTAAAGAAGCCCGGCGGAAAGATCTTCCCGAACTTGCACAACAACTGCGGTGCTGATACGTCTCAAACGTATTTAAATTTTTTGATGGTTTCATGTTGTTATCTTGTCATCTTTGGATGTTTTATGTACCTTTTATATATTCTTTGGGACTAACTTATTAATTCAGTGCCAAGTGCCAGTTCCTGTTTTTCTGTGTTTTTGGCTCTTTTCAGATCTGATTTTGGAACGGAGTCCAAACGGAATAAAATACCCGAAATGGATTTTTCCTGAATGAAAGAAGATCAGGGGGCCTGTGGGCCAAGCCAGGAGGGCTGCAGGGAGCCCACAAGCCCCCACTCCGCCACCAGGGGGAGGCGGCGGCGGGCAGGCTTGTGGCCTCCCTAGCGCCCCCCTAACCTAGATCTTGCGCCATATATTCCCTAAAAATCAGAAAAAAAAATCAGGGGAGCCTCGAAAATACTTTTCCGCCAACGCAAGCTTCCGTTTCCGCGAGATCTCATCTGGAGACCCTTCCCGTCGCCCTGCCGGAGGGGAGTTTGGAGTTGGAGGGCTTCTTCATCATCATCATCGCCCCTCCAATGACTCGTGAGTAGTTCACTTCAGACCTACGGGTCCGTAGTTAGTAGCTAGATGGCTTCTTCTCTCTCTTGGATCTTCAATACAAAGTTCTCCATGATCTTCACGGAGATCCATCCGATGTAATCTTCTTTGACGGTGTGTTTGTCGAGATCCGATGAATTGTGGATTTGTGATCAGATTATCTATGATATATATTTGAGTCTTTGCTGATCTCTTATATGCATGATTTGATATCCTTGTAAGTCTCGCCGAGTCTTGGGTTTTGTTTGGCCAACTGGATCTATGATTCTTGCAATGGGAGAAGTGCTTGATTTTGGGTTCTTACCATGTGGTGACCTTTCCCAGTGACAGTAGGAGCAGCAAGGCACACATTGAGTAGTTTCCATCAAGGGTAACAAGGTGGGCTCTGTCGTTGATATGAGATTGTCCATCTACATCATGTCATCTTGCTTAAGGCATTACTATGTTCTTTTGGACTTAATACAGTAGATGCATGCTGGAGAGCGGTCGACGTGTGGAGTAATAGTAGTAGATGCAGAAAGTATCGGTCTACTTGTTTTGGACGTGATGCCTATAGATATAATCATTGCCATAGATGATGTCACGACTTTGCGCGATTCTATCAATTGCTCGATAGTAATTTGTTCACCCACCGTCTACTTGCTTTCATGAGAGAAGCCACTAGTAAACACTACGGCCCCGGGGTCTATTCACATCTATCGTTTACACCTCCACTTTTACTTTGCTTTGTTACGTTGTTGCTTTCAGTTCTCACTTGGCGAACAATCTATAAGGGATTGACAACCCCTTCATAGCGTTGGGAGCAGGTTCTTTGTGTTTGTCCAGGCACTTGTGATACTCCTTCACTGGATCGATACCTTGGTTCTCAAAACTGAGGGAAATACTTACCACCGCTGCGCTACATCACCCTTTCCGCTTCGAGGGAACACCAACGCAAGGCTCCAAGGCCACGGGGAAATCCTTTGCATATTTTCCTAGGAAATCCCTAAAGGTGTAGCCGTAGCAGAAGGATTCTTGGTGGCATTGCTGAGGAGAATCAAGACAAGAACAGTCTCCCGTCAGCACGTGTTTCTGGCGCCGTTGGAAGGACTTTTGTTGCAGTAGCAGAAGTATTTCTGGCGCCGTTGCCGGGGAGGAGAGATCTATCCAAGTAGGTCTCACAAACTCATCTCCTGCATTTACTTTTTTGCGAGTTGCCTCTCGTTTTCCTCTCCCCCACTTCACATTTGTCGTTTTCGTTTTCCTTTCTCCTTTGCCGTTTTCTTTTGCCTTTGTTGTTTTCCTTTGCCTGTTCTTTTGCTTGCTTGTGTGCTTGTTTGTTTGTTGAAGTCATCATGGTTGAAAACACCAAACTTTGCGACTTCTCGAGCACTAATAATAATGATTTTATTAGTACTCCGATTGCTCCCGCCACTAGTGCGGAATCGTATGAAATCAACGCAGCTCTGCTGAATCTTGTTATGAAAGAGCAATTCTCTTGCCTTCCTAGTGAAGATGCCGCATCACATCTCAATACCTTCATTGAGCTTTGTGATATGCAAAAGAAAAGAGATGTGGATAACGACATGATTAAGTTGAAACTTTTTCCTTTCACGTTGCGAGATCGCGCAAAAACTTGGTTTTCTTCTTTGCCTAAAAATAGTATCGATTCTTGGGATAAGTGCAAAGATGCTTACATATCCAAGTATTTTCCGCCGGCTAAGATCATCTCCTTACGTAACGATATCATGAATTTCAAGCAACTCGATCATGAACACGTTTCACAATCTTGGGAGAGGATGAAGCTTATGATTAGAAATTGTCTCGCTCATGGCTTGAGTTTGTGGATGAGTATACAAATATTTTACGCTGGCTTGAATTTCGCTTCTCGCAATATCTTGGACTCCGCCTCAGGTGGAACGTTCATGGAAATCACGTTAGGAGACGCTACAAAACTCCTAGACAATATCATGACCAACTACTCTCAGTGGCACACTGAAAGGTCGCCTGCTAGCAAAAAGGTGCACGCCATAGAAGAAATTAACTCGCTTAGTGCTAAGATGGCCGAGTTGATGAATTTGGTTGCTAGTAGAAACGCTACCATAGATCCTAATGACATGCCACTATCTTCCTTGATTGAGAGTAGTAACGCTAGTTTGGATGTGAATTTTGTTGGTAGGAACAATTTTGGCAACAACAATGCTTTTAGAGGAAACTATGTTCCTAGGCCTTTTCCTAGTAACTCCTCTAACAATTATGGCAATTCCTACAACAACGCTTATGGAAATCACAACAAATTACCCTCTGATTTAGAGAGTAATATCAACTCTCAAAAGATTTTCAATGTGTCCATAGAGGAAAAACTACTCAAATTAGACGATTTGGCTAAGAGCGTTGACAGGATGTCTTGTGATATTGATGCTTTGAAAGTTAGATGCGCTCCTCCCAAGGTCAACTTGGATGAAACTTTGAAAGCTATGCGTGTCTCCATGAATGAGAGCAAAGAAAGAACCGCCCAAATTCGCGCTAGGCATGAATGGTTTAAAAGGGTGCGTTATAGTGATGCAAATCACGAAGATCTTAAAGTGCTTGGTGCGTCTCCTCTTGAATCTTTGTTTTCGCGTGTCAAACCTATTTATGGAGGGGCTGGATATGAATCCACTTTGGTTGAAAAACGCCCCAATGATTCGGAGTCCACCCATCTTGATGATAAAGGTGTGGAGAGTGGAGTAGAAGAAATCAAAATTTTGGATAGTAATGAAACACCCACTTTGGATTTCAAGGAATTCAATTGTGATAATTGCTCCTTGTTTGAATGCATTTCCTTGATGCAATCCATTGTAAACTCTCCACATGCTTATAGCCAAAGTAAAGCGCGCGCGCATATCGTAGATGCTATGATTAAATCTCTTGAAGAGAAGCTCGAACTAGAAGTCTCTATACCTAGAAAACTTCATGATGAGTGGGAACCTACTATCAAAATCAAGATCAAAACATATGAGTGCAATGCTTTGTGTGATTTGGGTGCTAGTGTTTCTGCGATTCCAAAGTCTTTATGTGATATTCTTGGTTTTCATGAGATTGAAGAGTGTTCTCTTAATTTGCATCTTGCGGATTCTACTGTCAAGAAACCCATGGGAAGGATCGATGATGTTCTTATTGTTGCAAATAAGAACTATGTACATGTGGATTTGATTGTACTTGACATAGATTGCAATCCTTCATGTCCCATTATTCTTGGTAGACCTTTCCTAAGGACTATTGGTGCTATCATCGATATGAAGGAATGGAATATTAGATTTCAATTTCCTTTAAAGAAGGGCATGGAGCACTTTCCTAGAAAGAAAATAAGATTGCCTTATGAATCTATGATGAGGGCTACTTATGGTTTGAGCACCAAAGATGACTATACGTGATTCCATCACCTTTCGCCTAGCTAAGGGCGTTAAACAAAGCGCTTGTTGGGAGGCAACCCAACGAATCTATCCTTTTTCTTTATGTTTTGTGTTTTCCACACTTTCATAATTCTGTTATGATTGTGTTTTTTGTGTTTCTTTTTGCGTTTGTGCCAAGCAAAACCGTTATGATTAGTCTTGGGGATGATCGTTTGGTCATGCTGGAAAAGATAGAAACTTTCTGCTCACGAAAAGAATTTTCATTTTTTTTATGTAAGAGATTTTGAGTTGATTCTTTTCGCTGCTGATTTCTACGCAAATTCTTCAGACTGTCGTAAGTTTTCATAATTTTCAAAGTACCACAGGTATACGAAATATACAGATTGCTACAGACTGGTCTGTTGTTAACAGATTCTGTTTTTGTTGTGTTGGTTGCTTATTTTGATGAAACTATGGATAGTATCGGGGTGTATTAGCCATGGAAGATTGAAAATACAGTAACCCAACATCAGCACAAGTAGAATTTCAGTTTTCTACAGTACCTAAGGAATTGGTGGTTTTCTTTCTCATACTAATGTTATCACGAGTTTCTGTTTAAGTTTCGTGTTGTGAAGTTTTCAAGTTTTGGGTGAAGTTCTTATGGACAAAGAGATAAATAGTGGCAAGAGCTCAAGCTTGGGGATGCCCAAGGCACCCCAAGAGATTCAAGGATGCCGTAAAAGCCTAAGCTTGGGGATGCCCCGGGAAGGCATCCCCTCTCTCGTCTTCAATCCATGGGTAACGTTACTTGGGGCTATATTTTTATTCACCACATGTTATGTGTTTTTGCTTGGAGCGTCTTGTATCATAGGAGTCTTTTATTTTTGTTGTGTCACAAGCATCCTTGCTGCACGCCTAGAGAGAGAAACATGCACTCACCGTGATTTTGTCGAGCTTCACTCATATCTTTTGGTAGACAATTCAGCTCACATGTGCTTCACTTATATCTTTTGAGCTAGATACTTTTGCTCTGTGTGCTTCACTTATATATTTTAGAGCACAGCGGTGTGTGGCTTGCTAGTTTATCTATGCTTTGAAAGTAGTCTCAAAAGGGGTAGTTATCCAAAGGGAGACGAAAACTTCCACCTTCATGTGCATTGAATAGTTAGAGAAGTTTGATTCATCTCAATTAGTTTTGAGTTGTGGTTATGGTAATATTGAAGTCATGCTAGTAAGGTGTTGTGGATCTAGAAATACTTGTGTTGAAGTTAGTGATTCCCATAGCATGCACGTATGGTGAACCGCTATGTGATGAAATCTGAGCATGATTAGTCTATTGATTGTCATCCTTTGCGTGGCGGTCGGGATCGTGCGATGGTTTATACCTACCAACCCTTCCCCTAGGAGTATGCGTTGAATGCTTTGTTTCGATTACTAACAAAACTTTTGCAACAAGTATATGAGTTCTTCATGACTAATGTTGAGTCCATGGTTTAGATGCACTTTCACCTTCCACCATCACTATCTTCTTAGCGCCGTGCAACTTCCGCCGGTGCACAAAACCCACCATTAGCCTCCCTCAAAACAGCCACCATACCTACCTGCTATGGCTTTTTCAAAGTCATTCTGAGATATATTGCCACGCAACTACCACCATGACATGTGGCACCACATCTACATTGCCATTGCATGGTAGTAAGATAGCTAGCATGATGTTTCCATTAATGTCTATGCCATGCTAGATCATTGTCACGGTACACTACCGAGGGCATTCCATATAGAGTCATAGTTGCTTTAAGTTTTGAGTTGAAAGTGTGATGATCATCATTAATGGAGCATTGTCCCATGTGAGGAAATAAAAGAGGCCAAAGAAGCCCACAAAAAAAAGAGGCCAAAGAGACCATCAAATATATATATATATATATATATATATATATATATATGAGAGAAAAAGAGAGAAGGGACAATGCTACCACTTTTCCACACTTGTGCATATTAAGCACCATGATCTTCTTGACTGAGAGTCTCTTGTTTCGTCAACACCATATAGCTAGTGGGAAATTTTCATTATATAACTTGGCTTGTATATTCCAATGATAGGCTTCCTCAAAATTGCCTTAGGTCTTCGTGAGCAAGCAAGTTGGATGCACACCCACTAGTTTTCTTTAAGAGCTTTCACATACTCGTAGCTCTAGTGCATCATTTGTATGGCAATCCCTACTCATTCACATTGATATCTATTGATGAGTATCTCCACAGCCCATTGATATGCCTAGTTAATGTGACTATCTTCTCCTTGTTTTGTCTTGCAACCTCCACCACACTCCACACCATCTATAGTGCTATAACCATGGCGCACGCTCATGTATTGCGTGAGAGTTGAAAAGGTTTGAGAAATTAAAGGTGTGAAACAATTACTTGGCGAATACCGGGGTTGTGCATGATTTAAATTCGTTGTGCAATGATGATAGAGCATAGCCAAACTATATGCTTTTGTAGGGATAACTTTCTTTTGGCCTTGTTATTTTGAAAGTTCATGATTACCTTGCTAGTTTGCTTGAATTATTATTGTTCCCACGTCAATAGCAAACTATTGTTTTGAACCTAATGGATCTGAACATCCACGTCACATAAGAGGAGTTACAAAGGACATCTATGCTAGGTAGCATGAAAGCATCAAAAATTCATTCTTTATCACTTCCCTACTCGAGGACGCGCAGGAGTTGAGCTTGGGATGCTTGATAGGTCTCAAACGTATCTATAATTTTTGATGGTTTCATGATGTTATCTTGTCATCTTTGGATGTTTTATGTACCTTTTATATCTTTTTTGGGGCTAACTTATTAATTCAGTGCCAAGTGGCAGTTCCTGTTTTTTGTGTGTTTTTGGCTCTTTTCAGATATGATTTTGGAGCAGAGTCCAAACGGAAAAAATCCCCAAAATGTTTTTTCCCGAACGGAAGAAGATCAGGGGGCCTGTGGCCCAAACCAGGAGGGCTGCAGGGAACCCACAAGCCCCCACTCCGCCACCAGGGGGGAGGCGGCGGTGGGCAGGCTTGTGGCCTCCCTGGCGCCCCCCTGACCTAGATCTTGCGCATATATATTCCCTAAAAATCAGAAAAAAAAATCATGGGAGCCTCGACAATACTTTTCCGCCGCCGCAAGCTTCCGTTTCTGCGAGATCTCATCTGGAGACCCATCTCGGCGCCCTGCCGGAGGGGACTTTGGAGTTGGAGGGCTTCTTCATCATCATCATCATCGCCCCTCCAATAACTCGTGAGTAGTTCACTTCAGACCTACGGGTCCCTAGTTAGTAGCTAGATGGCTTCTTCTCTATCTTGGATCTTCAATACAAAGTTCTACATGATCTTCATGGAGATCTATCCGATGTAATCTTCTTTGGCGGTGTGTTTGTTGAGATCCGATGAATTGTGGATTTGTGATCAGATTATCTATTATATATATTTGAGTCTTTGTTGATCTCTTATATGCATGATTTGATATCCTTGTAAGTCTCTCCGAGTCTTGGGTTTTGTTTGGCCAACTAGATCTATGATTCTTGCAATGGGAGAAGTGCTTGGTTTTGGGTTCTTACCATGTGGTTACCTTTCCAAGTGATAGTAGGGGCAGCAAGGCACACATTGAGTAGTTGCCATCAAGGGTAACAAGGTGGGCTCTGTCGTTGATATGAAATTGTCCATCTACATCATGTCATATTGCTTAAGGCGTTACTCTGTTCTTTTGGACTTAATACACTAGATGCATGCTGGATAGTGGTCGATGTGTGGAGTAATAGTAGTAGATGCAGAAAGTATCGGTCTACTTGTTTTGGACGTGATGCCTATAGATATAATCATTGCCATAGATGACGTCACGACTTTGCGCAGTTCTATCAATTGCTCGACAGTAATTTGTTCACCCACCGTCTACTTGCTTTCATGAGAGAAGCCACTAGTAAACACTACGGCCCCCGGGTCTATTCACATCTATCGTTTACACCTCCGCTTTTACTTTGCTTTGTTACTTTGTTGCTTTCAGTTCTCACTTGGCGAACAATCTATAAGGGATTGGCAACCCCTTCATAGCGTTGGGAGCAGGTTCTTTGTGTTTGTGCAGGCACTTGTGATACTCCTTCACTGGATCGATACCTTGGTTCTCAAAAATGAGGGAAATACTTACCACCGCTGCGCTACATCACCCTTTCCGCTTCAAGGGAACACCAAAGCAAGTCTCCAAGGCCACGGGGAAATCCTTTGCATATTTGCCTAGGAAGTCCCTAAAGGCGTAGCCGTAGCAGAAGGATTCCTGGTGCCGTTGCTGAGGAGAATCAAGACAAGAACAGTCTCCCGTCAGCACGTGTTTCTGGCGCCGTTGGATGGTCTTTTGTTGCAGTAGCAGGTGCAAACTCCTCCATGTCATCTACCACGCCAGGCAACAATTCCTCGCACAAAGAACATGGAATAAATAGCTCAGCCCCGCCAGTACTAGTCATTCATCCTCAGGAATAAAGCCACGTAACATCACCAGCATTACCCGCTCTAGCCATATGTGCAAATCATGACTCTTGAGACCAAATATTTTTAATTTTTTAAGACTCGCTCCCCTCTTTAGATTCGCTGCATACCCATCGGGGAACATCAAGTGCATTTTGACCCACAAGATAATTTCCCTCATAGCTGGCCTTCCAGGATTGATCCAGGCCTTTGGCTTCGACCAATTTTGCTTTCCTTTGCCTTCTCGCATGTTTTGTAACGGTCTATGACATAGTGTCTCTTGATCGACTCTAGCCTTAGTATTATCCTTTGTCTTCCCATCTATGTCAAACAATGTACCAAAAATAGCATGTATGATATTCATTTCAGTGTGGATCATGTCGATATTGTGTGGAAGAAGGAGGTCTTTGATGTAAGGCAGATCCCAGAAGCATGGCTTGTGAGTCCAGGCATGTTTTGAATTATACCCTTGAAATACCCTGGACGCTCTAGATTAGGCTCGAGGGCGTTTAACTGATCCAGGATCTGTTGGCCTGTCAATGCAGGTGGTGCCAAGTTTTTGACAACTTTACCTTTGGTAAAGTTCTTCTTGTCTTTTCTGAATTGATGGTCAGGATCTAGGAACTGTCTATGCAAGTCAAAGCAAGAATACTTCCGACCCTCCTTCAACCAATGAAATGGAAGAGCTGCCTTGCAGTGGGGGCACGAGAACCTTCCATGCACACACCATCCAGAGAATAGCGCATACGCCGACAAGTCATGCATAGAGTACATGTACCACACATGCATTTTGAAGTTTTGTTTTCTAGCGGCATCGTATGTCTTGACACCATTATCCCAAGGTTCTTCCAATTCATCCTTAAGCGTCTGCAGGTACACATTCATATTCTTTCCCAGATAATTGTGCCATGTCGTTTGTGTGACTCTCTCTTCGGCCATGAAAAGACGTTGAAGCCTTGGTACGATTGGCATATACCGAAGAACACTAACTGCGATTTTGGTCTGCCTCTTCTCACCCATACCGTTGTCTACCACAAGATACCTGCAAGACTCGCAATTGGGACAATAGTCCAACTATGCATACTCCTTCCTAAATAAGACACATCCTTTCTCACATGCATCTATCTTCTCATAGGGCATCTTAAGTACACGAAGTATTTTGTTCGAGTGGTACAGGTTTGCAGGCATGACATGGCCTTTGGGTAGGAAGCGTCCAAATAGTGTCATCATCGCGTCGTAGCATTCTCTTCCCAAGTTGAGCTGAGCCTTCAGAGCCATTACTTGTGCAATTGCATCCAGCTGACAAAGCTCAGTGTGCTCATGGAGAGGACGTTTTGAAGACTCCAACATTTCAGAGAAGGCCTTTGCAGATTCCTTCATCCCATCTTCCGAATCCCGAGCATCATCAAAGTCTTGCACCATGTCTTCCATCCCGGTACCATGCTCGTCGGTGTGACGAAGTCCACCTCAGCTCTGGTGCGTTGTATAGACTCACCATGAAATGTTCACACCTTATAATTAGGCTTAAAATCCCTCCTCTGCATGTGTTTAATCATTGCAGCCATTCTCGTCTTTTTATAGTTGTCGCATCTAGGATAGGGGCAATAGTTTCTTTCCTGACCATTTGCAAATGCGGCTTTCACAAATTCCTTGGTTTTTAGAAACCATTCTTTCGTCATCTCTTTCTGACTAGGGTGACCGCTATACATCCACGCACAATCACTCATCTTGCCTAGCTACTAAAGACACAAGAAATATATTTATATATAATTTAGCATATATATTCATCAGTTAATCAAGTTCGCTATTTTTATTACGTCCATGCAACCTACACACTAATAGGTAAAAATAGGTCCTAATCCCACCCGAGTATGTGTAGATTGGGTTCGTTTTCCCATGCTCTGCTCCGGATCCAACACGAAATTTCGGCAGCACCTCCCCGCTGTTCTCCTGATACACGTCTCCGCAATAAATAGAGAGGATGTGTATTCGGAGAACAACAGGGAGGCACTGACGAAATTATGCATCGGATCCGGAACAAAGCAGATGGGAAAACGAACCCAATCTACACATACTCAGGCTGTCCATGGATAACATTGGACAATTCGAAAGAATCACGGTTATAAATATAAGCAAATGCATGCATATTTATAATTGTAACCCTTTCGAACGGGAGACGCATACTGGTCACGCATAATGATAAATTAATTTAATTACCTAAATCTAGCAAGTTTCATCCGAAAACCGACCCACGGTAAATGAAGGGGGGAGGAGGACATGACATTTGTACTGACCCACGAATGCAGGGGCGGAGCTCGTACAACGCACGGCGAGGTCTTCGCACAGCAAACCTCAGAGCGATGAGACAACTGTCACATGTAAATCCACCCGATCGACACAAATATGCTAATTATGTCTTTTTGGAGCCATATGGGCTAATTATGTCATTTTAGAGGAAAACAAGCTAAGAATATAATATTCATGAGCTAACCAAGGTTTTTATGCCATTTTGAGCTTATTATGTCATTTTGGAGGATAATTAGCTAAGTTGTGAGCTAACCAAGGTTCTTATGATGTTTTTACCCTAACTAAGCTAATTATGTCATTTTGGAGGATAATTAGCTAAGTATGTCTTTGTTGGGGAAAATAAGCTACGTAGAAGAAGAAAGAGAAGAAGCAAGAAGAGAAGAAGAAGGAGAAGGAGGAGAAGGAGAAGGACGAGGAGGAGAATGAGAAGGGGGAGGAGGATAAGAAGAAGAGAAAAAGAAGGAGAAGAAGGAGGAGAGAAGGAGAAGGAGGGATAAGAAGAAGGAGAAGAAGGAGGAGAGCAGAAGGAGAAGTAGGAGAAGCAGGAGGGCTCCTTCTCCTCCTCCTCCTCCTTCTCCTTCTTCTTCTCTTCTTCTTTTCATTTTTCCTCTATCTTCTGCTCTTCTCCTCTTCTTCTTCTCCTCCTCCTCCTCCTCCTCTTCTCATCTTCTTCCTCCTCTTTTTCTTCTTCTTCCTCTTATTTCTATTTCTATTTTTCTTTATCCTCTTCTTCTACTTATTCTTCTTTTCTTCTTTTTTTTCTCCTTCTTATTGTTTTCTTCTTCTCTTCTTCTCTTCTTCTTTTCTTCTTCTCCTTCTTATTTTTTGTTCTCCTCCTCCTCCTCTTCTTCTTCTTCTTCTTCTTCTTCTTCTTCTTCTTCTTCTCCTTCTTATTATTTTCTTCTCCTCTTCTTCTTCTTCTTCTTCTTCTTCTCCTCCTCCTCCTCCTCCTCCTCTTCTCCTCTTCTCCTCCTCCTCCTCTTCTTCTTCTTCCTCTTCTTTCTATTAAGCTAACTAACTAGTGGCAGATGGTCTTTATATGAAAAGCTAAGAACTAAATAACAACTACAATAACATCAACCACTACTACAACAACTATAATAAGAACAACTACTACAACAACTACAATAACAACAACAACTACTACAACAACAATAAAAAATCAACTTTGTAGTTATAATCTAATTCCAAAAAACTGAATAACAACAAGTTAATTTTCCCATGGGGGTGGGGGTGTGGGGGCTCACCGGCACGGGCGGCTGTGGTGTCGTGGGCGGCGGGGCCAGGGGTGTTGGAGCGGCGGGGCGGCGCTGGGGCCGACGGGGGCAGCGGCGCCGGGGGCTGTGGGGCATCGGGGCGGCACCGGGGGAGGCAGGGATGTGGGGCATCAGGGCGGCGCTGGGGGCGCCGGGGGCGGCGGCACAACGGTGGTGGCGGCGGTGGGCGTCGGGGAGAGGAGTGGAAGAGAGTGGCCGTTACATAGTAGTGAGAAAGAGAGAGAGAGGGCCGGGGTGGGGGCGGGACAGCCGTTACAGAAGTCCAAAGCTTTGCCATCTGCTGGGGGACGGCAAAGAGTCTAGACTCTTTGTAGTCTCCCTCCGGACTCTTTGTCATCCGCTAGAAGACGACAAAGAAGGGACTGTAGTTTGACCTAACATCCCCTCGGCCAGGTGGGCCCATGTGTAGCTTTGCCGTCTGCTGTCCTAATCTTTGTCGACTGCGGCTGACGGCAAAGAAGTGACTGATGGCAAAGACATTCTATGCCATCAGCCAGTTCTTTGTCGTCTGCTTTGTGGCAGCCGACGGCAAAGACACTCTTTGCCATCAGCCAGCATACGGCAAAAAACTGAATTCCAGTAGTGCCCTATACCTATTTCAATCTCGTTACCGACAAGTCTCTTTACTCGTTCCATAATACAAGATCCCGTGACTAACACTTTAGTCACATTGCTTGCAAGGATTATATGTGATGTTGTATTATCGAGTGGTCCCTGAGATACCTGTCCGTCACACGGAGTGACAAATCCCAGTCTTGATCCGTGCTAACTCAACGGACACCTTCGGAGATACATGTAGAGCACCTTTATAGTCACCCAGTAACGTTGCGACGTTTGATACACACAAGGTATTCCTCAGGTGTCAGTGAGTTACATGATCTCATGGTCATAGGAATGAATACTTGACACGTAGAAAACAATAGCAACAAAATGACACGATCACATGCTATGTTCCTAGTTTGGGTCTTGTCCATCACATCATTCTCCTAATGATGTGATCAAGTTATCAAGTGACAACACTTGCATATGGTCAGAAAACCTTAACCATCATTGATCAACTGGATAGTCAACTAGAGGCTTACTAGGGACATTGTTCTGAATATATATCCACACATGTATATATGCTTTCATTCAATACAATTATAGCATGGATATTAAACGATTATCTTGAAACAGGAAATATAATAATAACTATTTTATCATTGCCTCTAGGACATATTTCCAATAGTCTCCCACTTGCACTAGAGTCAATAATCTAGTCTCACATCGCTATGCAATTTACATTGGAATGAATCTAACACCCATACAGTTCTGGTGTTGATCATGCTTCGCTCGTGGAAGAGGTTTAGTCAGTGGATCTGCAACATTCAGATCCGTGTGCACTTTGCAAATATTTACGTCCTCTCCTTCGACATAGTCGCGGATGAGGTTGAAGCGTCGTTTGATGTGTCTGGTCTTCTTGTGAAACCTTGGTTCCTTTGCTAGAGCAATGTCACTAGTGTTGTCACAGAATAGAGTTACTGGATTTAGTGCACTCGGCACAACTCCAAGATCCGTCATGAACTGCTTCATCCAAACACCCTCCTTAGCTGCCTCCAAGGCAGCCATGTATTCCGCTTCACATGTAGAATCTGCTACGACACTTTGCTTGGAACTGCACCAGCTTACCGCACCCCCATTAAGAATAAATACATATCCGGATTGAGACTTAAAGTCATCCGTATCAGCGTCAAAGCTTGCATCAATGTAACCCTTTACGACGAGCTCTTCGTCACCTCCATAAACGAGAAACATTTCCTTAGTCCTTTTTCAGGTACTTCAGAATGCTCTTGACCGCTGTCCAGTGATGCATTCCTAGATTACTTTGAAACGTGCATGCCATACTTATGGCCAGGCTGACGTCCGGTCTTGTGCACAGCATTGCATACATGATAGACCCTATGGCTGAAGCATAGGGGACGGTACTCATCTTTTCTCTATCTTCCGCAGTTACTGGACACTGAGTCTTACTCAACTTTATATCTTGTAATACTGGCAAGAACCCCGTCTTGGACTGCTCCATTTTGAACTTCTTCAAAACTTTATCGAGGTATGTGCTTTGTGAAAGTCCTATTAGGCGCCTCGATCTATCCCTATAGATGTCAATGCCTAATATGTAAGAAGCTTCTCCAAGGTCTTTCATTGAAAAACATTTGTTCAAGTAGTCCTTTACGCTCTCTAAAAACTCCACATTGTTTCCAATCAGAAATATGTCATCCACATATAATATTAGAAACGATACAGAGCTCAAACTCACTTTCTTGTAAATACAAGATTCTCCAACAACTTGTATAAACCCAAATGCTTTCATCACCTCATTAAAGCACTTATTCCAACTTCGAGATGCTTGCACCAGTCCATAAATGGATCGCTGGAGCTTGCATACTTTGTTAGCATTCTATGGATCGACAAAACCTTCGGGTTTCATCATATACAACTCTTCCTTAAGAAAACCATTAAGGAACGCCGTTTTGACATCCATCTGCCAGATTTCATAATCAAAAAATGAAGCTATTGCTAACATTATTCGGACGGACTTAAGCTTCGCTAGAGTTGAGAACATCTCATCGTAGTCAACTCCTTGAACTTGTGAAAAACTTTTGCCACAAGTCAAGCTTTATAAGCGGTCACATTACCGTCTGCGTCTGTCTTCTTCTTGAAGATCCATTTGTTCCGAATAGCCTTGCGACCTTCACGTAATACTTCCAAAGTCCACACTTTGTTTTCATACATTGATCCTATCTCGGACTTCATGGCCTCCAGCCATTTGTTGGAATTTGGGCCCACCATTGCTTCTTCATAATTCGCAGGCTCATTGTTGTCTAACAACATGATAGATAAGAAAGGATTATCGTACCACTCAGGAGAAGTACGTGATCTTGTCGACCTACGAGGTCCGACAGTAACTTGATCCGAAGCATCATGATCATCATCATTAGCTTCCTCCTCAAAGGGTGTTGCCTCGACAAGGGTTTCCCCTGCCCTGTGCCACCATCTAGAGGGAGTGGAGGTTCTACAACCTCATCAAGTTCTATCTTCCTCCCACTCAATTCTTCCAGAGAAACTCCTTCTCAAGAAAACCTCTGTTCTTAGCAACAAACACTTTGCCCTCAGATCTAAGATAGAAGGTGTACCCAACTTTTCCGCTTTGGGTTCCAGCTTTTTAGGCTGAAGCTTTTTGACATAAGCATCACATCCCCAAACTTTAAGAAACGACAACTTTGGGCCTCTTGCCATGCCATAGCTCATATGATGTCGTCTCAACAGATTTTGATGGTGCCCTATTTAAAGTGAATGCAGCTGTCCCTAATGCATAACCCCAAAACGATAACGACAAATCGGTAAGAGACATCATAGATCGCACCATATCTAACAAAGTACGATTACGACGTTCAGACACATCATTACGCTGTGGTGTTCCAGGCGGTGTCAACTGTGAAACGATTCCACATTGTCTTAAGTGAGCACCAAACTCGAAACTCAGATATTCACCCCCTCGATCAGATCGTAGGAACTTGATCTTCTTGTTATGATGATTTTCAACATCACACTGAAATTGCTTGATCTTTTCAAACGTTTCACACTTGTGCTTCATCAAGTAGATATATCCATACCTACTCAAATCATTAGTGAAGGTGAGAAAATAACGATATCCGTCGCGCGCCTCCACACTCATTGGACCGCATATATCAGTATGTATGATCTCCAACAAGTCACTTGCACGCTCCATTGTTCCATAGAACGGAGTCTTAGTCATCTTGCCCATGAGGCATGGTTCGCACGTGTCAAGTGATTCGAAATCAAGTCACTCCAAAAGCCCATCAACATGGATATTCTTCATGCGCTTTACACCAATATGACCTAAGCGGCAGTGCCATAAAAACGTGGCGCTATCATTGTTAACTCTACATCTTTTGGTCTCAATGTTATGTATATGTGTGTTATCACAATCAAGATTCACTATGAACAAACCCCTCACATTGGGTGCATGACCATAAAAGATATTACTCATAAAAATAGAACAACCATTATTCTCTGACTTAAATGAGTAACTGTCTCGCAATAAACAAGATCTAGATATAATGTTCATGCTTAACACATGCACTAAATAACAATTATTTAAGTTCATAACTAATCCTAATGGTAACAGAAGTGACACTGTGCCGACGGCGATTACATCAACCTTGGAACCATTTCCCACGCGCATCGTCACTTCATCCTTCACCAGCCTTTGTTTATTCCGTAGTCCCTGCTTTGAGTTGCAAATATGAGCAACAAAACCGGTATCAAATACCCAGGCACTACTAAGAGAGTTGGTTCAGTACACATCAATAACATGTATATCACATATACCTAGTTTGTCGTTGGCCGCCTTCTTATCAGCCAAATACTTGGGGCAGTCGCGCTTCCACTGATCCATCCCCTTGCAATAATAGCACTCTGATTCTGGCTTAGGTCCAGCCTTGGGTTTCTTCGTCGGATTGGCAATAGTCTTTCCGCTCTTCTTGGATTTACCCTTCTTGCCTTTGTCATTTCTCTTGAATCCAATGGTCTTATTGACCATCAACACTTGATGCTCTTTCCGGAGTTCTGACTCTGCGACTTTGAGCATCGCGGATAACTCACGAGGTGACTTGTTCATCCCTTGCATGTTATAGTTCAACACAAAGCTCTTGTAGATAGGTGGTAGTGATTAAATAATTCTATCAGTGATAGCCTCTTGCGGGAGTTTAATCCCCAGCTCAGCTAGACGGTTTAAGTACCCAGACATTTTGAGCACATGTTCACTGACAGACGAATTCTCCTCCATCTTGCAAGCATAGAATTTATCGGAGGTCTCATACCTCTCGATCTGGGCATTCTTATGAAAGATAAACTTCAACTCCTGGAACATCTCATATGCTCCATGATGTTCAAAGCATCGTTGAAGTCCCGGTTCCAAGCCATACAAGACTGCACATTGAACTACTGAGTAGTCCTCCTTATGTGATTGCCAAGCGTTCAAAACATCTTGGTCAGACATAGCGGGTGGTTCATCTCCTAGCGCAGCATCAAGGACATAATTCTTTTTCGCAGCTTGTAGGATGAGCCTAAGATTACGAGCCCTGTCTACAAAGTTGCTACCATCATCTTTCAGCTTAGCTTTCTCTAGGAACGTATTGAAATTCTGGGTTGCTACTGCGTGATCCATTGATCTACAACATAAAATATTGCAAACTGGACTTAGACTATGGTCAATATAATTAGAGTTTAACTAATCAAAATACTAATAAACTCCCACTCAAATAGACATCCCTCTAATTACTTGAGTGTGGCATGATCCAAATTCACTAACTCAAATCCGATCATCACATGAGTTGAGCGTAGTTTCAGTGGTAAACATCTCTATGATAATCATATCAACTATACGATTCATGCTCGACCTTTCGGTCTCACATGCTAGGCTTGTCAAGTTTAACCCGAGTGTTCCGCGTGTGCAACTGTTTTGCACCCGTTGTATGTGAGCGTTGAGTCTATCACACCCGATCATCACGTGGTGTCTCGAAACGACGAACTGTCGCAACGGTGCACAGTGGGGGAGAACACAATTTTATCTTGAAATTTTAGTGATGGATCACCTTATAATGCTACCGTCGTTCTAAGCAAGATAAGGTGCATAAAAGGATTAACAACACATGCAATTCATAAGTGACATCATATGACCATGATCTTGTGCTTCTTGATCTCCATCACCAAAGCATCGGCATGATCTTCATCATCACCGGTGCCACACAATGATCTCGATCATCATGATATCCATCATCGTGCTGCCATCGAGGTTGTCGTGCTATCTATGCTATTACTACTAAAGCTACAACCTACCAATATAGTAAACACATCTTCAAACACAAACTTTAGTTTAAAGACAACCCTATGGCTCCTGCTGGTTTCCGTAGCATCGACGTGCAAGTCGATATTAACTATTAAAACATGATCATCTCATACATCCAATATATCACATCATGTCTTTGTCCATATCACATCACAAGCATACCCTGCAAAAACAAGTTAGACGTCCTCTAATTTGTTGTTGCATGTTTTACGTGGCTGCTATGGTATCTAGTATGATCGCATCTTACTTACGCAAAAACCACAACGGAGATGTGCAAATTGCTATTTAACCTCTCTCCAAGGACCGCCTCGTTCAAATCCAATTCAACTAAAGTTGAAGAAACAGGCACCCGCCAGTCATCTTTATGCAACAATTTGCATGTTAGTCGATGAAACCGGTCTCTCGTAAGCGTACGAGTAATGTTGGTCCGAGCCGCTTCAATCCAACAATACTGCCGAACCCAGAAAAGACTAAGTAGGGCAGCAAATCGAACATCAACACCCACAAAAACTTTTGTGTTCTACAAGAGATTACATCTACGTATGAACCTAACTCATGATGCCACTGTTGGGGAACATTGCATGGGAAACAAAAAATTCCTACGCACACGAAGACCTATCATGGTGATGTTCATCTACGAGAGGGAGATCAGATACACATACCCTTGTATATCGCTCAGCGGGAAGCGTTAAGAAAAGCGGTTGATGTAGTGGTACAGCTTCGTGATTCAAATCACCGTCATCCCACGATCCATCTCGATCTAGCACCGAACGGACGACACCTCCGCATTCAGCACACGTACAGCTCGATGACGATCTCTGCCTTCTTGATCCAGCAAGACAGACGGGGAAGCAGATGAGTTCTCCGGTAGCGTGACGGCACGCCGGTGATGGTGATGATCTATTCCTGTAGGGCTCCGCCCGAGCTCCGCAGAAAACCGATCTAGAGGAAGAACTATGAGGTATAGGTTTGAGTTGCACGTGGCAAAGTTGTGTCTCAAAAACCCTAAAACCTCTAGTATATATAGGAGGAGTGGAGGGGCTAGCCTTGGGGCTCAAGGGAGCCCCTAGGGCACCGACCGAAGTGGAGAGGAGGACTCCAACTCCAATTCGGTTTGGGGAAGGAGGAGTCCTCCTCTCCCTTCCCTCCTCCCTCTTCTTTTTTTCTTTTGTCTTTGGTTTTTTATTCCTAGCCGACATGTCCCTCTTGGGCTGGCCTCACCAGCCCACTAAGGACTGGTGCGCCACCCCTGGGCCACCAGGCTCACTCTCGAGTGGGTGGGCCCCTCCCGATGAAGATTCGGAACCAATTCGTCACTCCCGGTAATGCCCAAAATCTTTTCGGAGACCAAATGAAACCATCCTATATATCAATCTTCGTTTTCGGACCATTCCGGAAACCCTCATGACGTTTGTGATCTCATATGGGACTCCGAACAACCTTAGGTCACCAACACCCATAACTCAACTATACCGAAACGTCACTGAACCTTAAGTGTGCAAACCCTACGAGTTCAAGAACTATGCAGACATTACCTGAGACACTCCCCGTTGAATATCCAATAGCAGGACCTGGATGTCCATATTGGATCCTACATATTCTACGAAAATCTTATCGGTTGAACCTTTGTGCCAAGGATTCATATAATCCCTATAACATTCCATTTTTCCTTCGGTATGTTACTTGCCCGAGATTTGATCGTCAGTATCCCTATACCTATTTCAATCTCGTTACCGGCAAGTCTCTTTACTCGTTCCGTAATACAAGATCCCTTGAATAACACTTTAGTCACATTGCTTGCAAGGCTTATATGTGATGTTGTATTACTGAGTGGGCCTCGAGATACCTCTCCGTCACACGGAGTGACAAATCCCAGTCGTGATCCATGCTAAGTCAACGGACACCTTCGGAGATACATGTAGATCACCCTTATAGTTACCCAGTAACGTTGCAACATTTGATACACACAAGGTATTCCTCGGGTGTTGCTGAGTTACATGATCTCATGGTCATATGAATGATTACTTGACATGCAGAAAACAATAGCAACAAAATGACCCAATCACATGCTACATTTATAGTTTGGGTCTTGTCCATCACATCATTCTCCTAATGATGTGATCCAGTTAACAAGTGACAACACTTGCATATGGTCAGAAAACCTTAACCATCCTTGATCAACTCGCTAGTCAACTAGAGGCTTACTAGGGACATTGTTTTGTCTATATATCCGCACATGTATCTATACTTTCATTCAATACAATTATAGCATGGATAATAAACGATTATCTTGAAATAGGAAATATAATAATTATTATTTTATTCTTGCCTCTAGGGAAAATTTCCAAAAGGAACCTACTATCAAAATTAAAATAAATAAATATGGCTGCAATGCTTTGTGTGACCTTGGTGCTAGTGTTTCAACTATGCGTAAATATTTGTGTGATGTGCTTGGTCCCACTAATATTGAAGAGTGTTCCCTAAACATGCATCTTGCGGATTCTACCATTAAGAAAACCTTAGTTAGAATAAATTATGTGCTTATAATTGCAAATAAAAGTTATGTGCGTGTATATTTCATTGTGCTTGATATTTATTGCAATCCTACTTCTCCCATTATAATTGGAAAACCTTTCCTACGAACTATAGGTGCAATCATTGACATGAAAGAGGGAAACATATGGTTCCAATTTCCATAAAAGAAAGGAATGGAACACTTCCATAGAAAGATAATTATACCACCTTATAAATCAATCATGATATCCACTTATGGGTGGAGTGTCGAAGATGACAACACTTGAAACTATGCAATATACCTAGCTAGGGGCATATAACAATAACGCTTGTTGGGAGGCAACCCAATAGCTATTTTTATTTTTGGATTCTTCTTTATGTTTGTTTGTGAAAAAATTATTATTGCCTCTGTAATGATTGTGTTTTTATGTCTTAGTTAGTGTTTGGGCCAAGTGAATACTTTGGGATGATTTGTATGATGAGTAGAATTGATACAATGCAAAAATAGAAACTTTTGACGTCAAGTGCATAATTTCTCTGATTTTACTCGAACGTGTTTGTAAGCTGAATGATTTACAAAATATTGATATACAAATTCCTCAAGTGGTCCTAATGTTTCAGAATTGTTGGAGTTACATAAGTATAGGTTCATTAGATATTACAACAGATTGTTCTCTTTTAGTCAGATTATGTTTCTGCTTGCATAGTTTGCTTGTTTTGATGATGCTATGGATTGTATAGGGGGTATAAGCCATGGAGAAGTTACAATACAGTAACTTATGCTAAAATAAAATAAGAATCAACTTACAACAGTACCTGAAAGTATTTTATACGTGTCTTATACAAACAGATCTCATGAAGTTTTGTTGATTTTTATGTGATTGAAGTTTTCAAGTTTTGGGTATTATCCCGATGGAAAAAGGAATGAGGAGAAGAAAAAGCCTAAGATTGGGGTTTCCCAAGGCACCCAAAGGTAATATTATAGGAAGACTAAAGCGTCTAAGCTTGGGTATGCCCCGGAAGTCATCCCCTCTTTCGTCTCAATCCATCGATATGTCACTTGGAGCTACATTTTTATTCAACACATGATATGAGTTTTTCTTGGAGCGTTGTTTGTTTTTTGTTTAATTTTAGTTTCCGTTTTCCACAATCATCATTTTCTGGACACACCTATTTGAGAGAGATACACCATCATCATAATTTGTTAGAATACTCTATGTGTTTCACTTATATCTTTTGAGCTTAGTAGTTGTTCTAGTACTTCACTTATATCTTTTTGAGCACAGTGGCGTGTAGATTTTATAGAAATATTATGCTCTCATTCTTCACTTATATTTATTTCACAGTTAAAAAATAGTGACGGTCATTTGTATGGGTAATAAACCTAAACCAAAAATAATATGTGCTCAATGAATGATAACTAAAACCATCATGTAGAACATATAGAGAAATTATGGGTTAATGATATTGATGTGGCGGTATGAAAAAGGTGTGAGTGCATTATTTTTAACTCAAACAGGTGTCCATTTCAAGAGTTGTAAAACTTCTTTTTCCTCTAGAAATTAAAAGGTCATGGTGATGTGTGTGAGCATTTCTATTCGTCGTTGAAATCCTAGTGTTGTTTCGAGTTGGAGTCGCGTGATGGTTAGTTCCTCCCAACCCTCTCTCTCGAGGCATGTGATTAGTACTTTGATTTCTGATGAAACTAATAAAAAATTCCAATAAGCATATGAGTTCTTTATGACTAATGTGAAACCATGGATATACGCAATCCGACCTCCTCATATTTGCTAGCCTCTTCGGTACCGTGCATTCCCCATTCTAACCTCAAGGATCGGTGCAACTTTCGCCGGTGCATCCAAACCGCGTGACATGACATGCTGTGTTGCACAAAAGTCTTCTTATATCTTCCTCAAAACAACCACCATAACTACCTGTCATGGCATTTCCATATCAATTCCGAGATATATCGCCATGCAAATTCCATCGTCACTTCACATGACTAGTTCAGTCATCATCATAATGCTTTGCGTGATCATATAGAGCTCACATAGTATTTGTGGCAAAGACGCCATTCATCATATTTTTGATACATGTCACACTAGATCATTGCACATCCTGGTACACTCCTAGAGTCATTCATACAAAGTCATATCGTCCTATCAGTTTTCATATTGAGTTGTAAGTAAATAAAAGTGTGATGATCATCATTATTATAGCATTATCCTAGTGAGGAAATAAAAATGGGGGAGGCTAAATGATCCCAGCATAAAAAATGAATCGGAGAAAAAGAGAGATGGGACATTGATACTATGCTTTACCACACTTGCGTCTCAAAGTGGCACCTTGTTCTTCATATAGAGAGTCTTGTGTTATATATTTCATATGCTAGTGGGAATCGCTTCTTCATAAACTTGGCTTGTATATTCCGATGACAGGCTTCCTCAAATTCCCGAGGTCTTGATGAGCAAGCAAGTTGGATGCACACCCCACCTAGCTTCAGTTGAGCTTTCATGCACTTACAGCTCTAGTGCATCATTTGCATGACAATCTCTACTCCTTGCATCGATATCTATCGACGAGCATTCCATAACCCGTTGGTACGCCTAGTTGATGTGAGAGTATCTTCTCCACCTTTTACCCCTTTGATACCTACAACAATATTCTATTCCACCTATATGCTATTTCCAATGGTTCACACTCATGTATTGCGTGAAGAATAAAAAGTTGATGCATATTGAAGAAGTATGATCCAATTGCCTGATTTGGACACCGTGGTGCTTGACATTTGTATTAATGTGCTGAAGATGGATCCAGGACTTGCTAATATTATATGATGAATGGGGTAAAACAATCTTCGAGGGTCGTATGTTTTGAAAGGTTAATGATCTTGCGTCTTATAGTCATAAGTATTGCTATGTTAATGCCTGTTAATTCATCGTTTCTCAGTGAGCATACATGCATAAGGTTACATAATGGGTAGCATGTCACATCAAAAATTCTGTTTTTTTTTCATTAACATACACAAGGACGAGCAAGAATTAATCTTGGGGATGCTTGATACGTCTCCAACATATCTATAATTTTTAATTGTTCCATGATGATATATTGTCATTCTAGAATACTTATTGGGTATTTATTTACCAATTTATATTATTTTTGATCACTAACTTATTGCCCCAGTGCCGAGTGCCAGTTGTTGTTTTCTGTATGTTTTTGACTTTTTAGGTTCTCCATACCAAACGAAGTCCAATCGACCTAAAACTTTTTGGAGATTTTTTGTACGAAAAGAAGACCAACGAGCATCAAAAAAAGGCTAGAGGCCACCCAAGGGCCCCACAAGCCAACCCAGCGTGACCTTGGGGGCACGCCTTGATGGCTTGTGGGCCTCTCGAGGCCCTCCCGGCTCCGTTCTTTGTCTTACAAATTCTCATATATCCTAAAAGCCCTAGAGGCAGTCCTAAAACACTTTTTACACCGCCGCAAGTCTCTGTTCCGACGGGAGGCCATTTGGAGCTCCATTTCGGCACCCTGTCGGAGGGGGCTCAATCACGAAGAGCCTCTTCATCAACCTTGCCACCCTCATGATGATGTGTGAGTAGTTCACCATAGACCTACGGGTCCATAGCTAGTACGTGGATGGAAATCTCTTTCTCTCTTGATCTTCAATACAATGATCATCGCATCTTCGCTTTGATCCACATGATGTAATTCCTTTTGCGCGGTGCGTTTGTTGGTATCCGATGAATTGTAAGTTTATGTTGGGATTATTCAAGATAAATATTTGAGTCTTCTCTGAATACTAATATGATTGTTATGTGCATGATTATGATATCTTTGTAATTCTCTCTGATCTATTCAAATAGTTTGGCCAACTAGATTGATATTTCTTCGATGAGAGAGTTGTGTTCTCTTAGGTTTAACCCGGCGAATTTCTATATCCCAGTGACAGAAGGGGACAAGATGCATATTTGCGTTGTTCCTACTAAGGAAAAAATGATAGGGTTTATTCATATTGTTTGAGTTTACTTTGTCTACGTCTTGTCTCCATTCTCCATGCATTACTCTGTTTTATTTAATACTCTAGATGCATGTTGGATAGGAGTCGATGAGTGGAGTAATAATAATAGGTGCAGGCAGGAGTCTACCTATTTTTTTATGGACATGATGCCTATATACACATGATCATTGTCGTGAATATTGCATAACTATCCGCTTTTCTATCGATTGCCCAACAATAATTTGTTTACCCAATGTATGTTGTTTTTCATGAGAGATGCCATTAGGGAAAACTATGGACTCTGGGTCTATTCACCGTATATTTACAAAACCTTCAATACCTTGCTCCCATTTACTTCCTTTTATTTTATTTTGCAATTTACAATTATCTACACACCTCACATTGTTGCCAATAACAAGAACAAGGGGATTGACAACCCTCTTGCCCGCGTTGGGCGCAAGTTGTTTGTTCTTTTGTGTGCAGCCGCTTAAGACGGTTGTGTTTGATATTCCTATTCGTTTGATAAACCTTGGTTTCATAACTGATGGAAATACTTAGCCACACTATGCTGCAACAAGCCTTTCCTCTTCACGGAAAACCCAACGCACATCACAAGTATCAATATCATCGTGATTAGCATAAGCAAGCAATATGCGAATGGACTCAAGTCTAGCAACGAGGGTGTAACTCTTGTTTTCCATACCTTTGACTTGAGTGTATCCTTGATCTACAAGGAGAGCCTTGTTGCATACTACTTATCCATCTTCATCTTGCTTGTTGCAAAATACCCATTTTGTTCCAATGATGTTGTGCTCATCCTTGGGTTTCTCCACTAGTGTCCACACTTGATTCCTCTTGAAGTTGTGTAGCTCTTCATGCATGGAATTTACCCAATCTGGGTCTTCAAGTGTTTCTTCCACCTTCATAGTCTCAACACTACAGATAAACAAGTAATGCCCACAAAAATTAGCTGAACAAGTTTTAGAGCGAGTCATTCTCCCATTTATTATGTCGCCAAGAATTTTCTCTATGGGCTGATTCTTGTCCACTCTTGCTTGAACTCGAGGTAGATTTTTCTTGTTGGACAGAGGAGCTTCCTCCTCATAATCATCTTCTTCGTTGTTGTTGAACGTGTCGTTTCCTTGTGGAGGTGGTGAAGGAGGTTGAGGAGATCATATTAATGTAATTCTTCTTCCTCTTCATCTTCGCGTGTACCACTTCTGGATGCTTCCATGCCATTTCGTGGTTCGCCTTGGTGCGAAGTAGGAGCTTCCACTTGAGAGAATGAAGTGAATTCCTTGGCCTCCATGGGACGTATCTTGCCAATGGCCAAGTCTTGGATGGCTTCCGAAGGTTCCTTATCTCCTACATGATTTTGCAATTGTTCGACTTGGAAACCATTTGTCTCATGAAACTTCACATCTACCGTCTATTCAACTTATCGAGTGAAGTTGTTGTAGACACGGTAAGTGTGAGAGTTTGACCTATAACGCAGTAGGAAACCTTCATGAGATTCAGGAGCAAATTTACAAGGACGATGCTTATCAAGTATGTAACACTTTGAGCCAAATAGCCGAAAAGTATCCAAATACCGAAAAGTGGTAGCTCATATGTCGTTTTACCAACAAGATTGTGTAGATAGAGTTGGTTTGTTGCATGACAAGCTGTTTCCACGGCTTCCGCCCAAAAATGTCTTGGAGTTTTGTACTCTTGAAGCATCGTTCTAGACATCTCTATGAGAGTCCGGTTCTTCCTCTCAGCAACTCCATTTTGTTGAGGCATGTACTTAGCCGAGAACTCATGTGAGATTCCTTCTTCGTCAAGAAAGGTATCCACATTTGTGTTCTTGAACTCTGATCTGTTTCCACTCTGAACTTTCTTGATTTCCACTTGGCACAGTCTAGCAAGCCTTGGTGCTTGGTCAACTAATCCATGCCACGGATCACATCCGAGCCTTGCGACTTCAGGATGATAAGATCTGCTTGGAAGTCTACCCCGTTGATAACAATCCCAACTCCTTTGCGTCTTATCTTGGTCCTCATAACTAAACCTGGGGTTAGTACCAACATATAACTACCAAGGGGTGTAGGATTCATACCACTCTCAAGTGCAAACTTTTGGGTAACAAAAGAATGGGAAGCACCATAATCAAACAAAATGGTTGCTCGGGTTGAGTTGACAAGGAACGTAACCAGTATGACATTTGGGTCTTTCTAGGCTTCCTCGATGGTTAGTGATTGACATGACCCTTGCCACTGTTGCGTTTGTTGCGGGGAGCTTGGTTCCTTGGTAGCGATCATCGGCCTTGACCTTGGTTTGGTGCATTAGGGTGTGATGCATTAGGCTTCTTGTTGGGGCACTGCCTAGAGATGTGCCCACGCTGACCACATCCAAAGCAAGTAGCCTCACCAGGATTGTTGATATTTTCACCAGTGTTGTCATTGGGGTTGTTGTAAGCTGGCCTGGGGTTGGCATACCGTTGAGTCTGGTACCTCGGACGAGGTGCAGGGGTCCTAGCTTGCAGAGGCTGATTGGTTGGCCTGGCTGGAGTTGGATGCCGGGGCGAGGCTTCTGGTTGCTCGGACTACCCTTGTTGATCATCTTGCGCTTGTGAGTGTCTTCTATGGCACAAAGCTTGTCTTCGAACATAAGAGCCTTGTTCCCCTGGTCGTAGAAAGTCTGACAGTCGTAGAAAACGAGCTGATACTACAAGTCTTGTTGGAGTCCTTCCATGAAGCGTCCTCTCTTGGCGGTCTCAGTGCTAACATCTTCAGGGGCATACCTTGACGACAGGATGAACTTCTGCATGTACTCCTTGACAGAGCCACTTCCTTGCTTCAGCTCTCGGAATTCCCGCTTCTTGATAGCCATGATTCCTGAAGGAATGTGGGCCATGCGGAATCCTTCCTTGAAATCAGCCCAGGTTTTCACATGATCGCCTTGCATGACCTTGAATCCATCCCACCAAGCTCTGGCGGTGTCTCTGAGGCAGTGAGAGGCATAAAGAACCTACTCACAGTACTCATTGTAGTTGACCAGTGCAAAGAGGTCCTCGATGGTGCGGATCTGACATCCAAGGGTTTGGTAGTCTCGGTGAAGCTTGGGGGCGAATTCCTCATGAACTTCGACAAAATGGAGTGGCCATTGATGTCCCTTACTTGCTGGTTGTTCACAAGGAACCGAGCTGTCTGTTGCTGTCACACCCTGTTTTTGGCTTCCCTGACTAATTAACTTATTTCAAAATTTAGGACCAATTAAAATTTTTGTGAATGCTTGTGATGCTTGCAGTGACTATTGTCTGCATGTTTGTTTAATTGCATGTGATTGATCCCCATTAACTCTTGCCATCCTCCTAATCACCTCCTCACTCCATGATTTCGTGCCTAATGATCATACCATGTGTCTAGGACAAATATCTATTTTTACCAAATATTATTTTCACCAAAAAGCTTTTCTTTGAATTAAACTTTCAAACCCCTGAGATGAGGTTTGTACTACAAGTCCTCAAATTAGGGAGTTTCTTTTGCACCAATTGTTTTATTTAAAACCATTATCAAAATGACTTTCAAAAAACACCATATTATTATTTTAAAAGTTATTTTATTATTTTATTTAAAAGCCCTTCTGTGAGGACAGAAATGGTCTCCTATGAAGGAAAGTTATTTTTATTGCCTTCAAAATATTTCAGAAAATTTAGGGAAACTCAGTGGATATATTTATTGCATATTTATGAGTTTCAACACATGGTCATGTTCAAAATATTGGGCAAACCCCTCCAAAACCATTCCTGCCTATTTCAAGCTTTTGGAATATTTCTATAAGAAATATTCTCAATAAATTCGAGTAAAATTCTAGCATGTCATCTATGATATTCTTGATGATCTTGCCAAGTTTCATTTCAATCCAAGTTCATTTGACTCCCCTAATCACTCCAAAACCCTATCTGTCTAGAATCAAATTTGAGCAACTCTACATTGTGAAGTGTCTCCAATTGTGCTCAAATTTGGTGGGCATGCTCCAGTACACCAATGAGGCATCCACACCAAGTGGTACACCAAGGAGAATAGAGGAACTTGTCCTAAGACCCTCAAAACCCTCTCTGTTGATTTCTGACTTTGGTAAACTTTACATTATAAAGTTTCTCCAATTATCCTCAAACTTTTTTTGCATGCCTTAATGCTCAAATAATGCCCCTACACCAAATATTGGATTTGTGGGAATTCATTTGAATAGGGTTCTAAGAAGAAACCCATTTTTGCCCATTTCTAGGGATTTTCAAGTCTACATTGGAAAACTTCTCCAGCAAATCCCAAATTTGGTGTGAAAACCTATTTTCATCTATTATTTGATCCTGTTAAGTTTCATAGCCATTGGAATCCATCTGGTAGCCCAACCACAGATCAAACACCTTGTGTGCACTTACTAATTTGGCTTCTCTTGCCACTTACACTTTATTTCTTGAGCTCAGCTTTCTACCACAGCCTCAACTAGTTACATTTCACCTCCAGTAACTTCCCCATGGCCACTGGTCAATTATTGGGGAAGAACCCTTTATAAGTTTCTCTCACTTTCACCCTTGGCAGCATTGTTTTACCCTTCTTTCCATTATTCTGCTTAAGCTATCACTCCCAACTCTTTCGAGAGCATCTAATATATGCCAAGGCTTCATTTAGAACCAAGATATGGCATGCTCATGTGGAGAAAATGAGCAGCACCTCCTCAAGTTCATTTCTGGCTGAAAAGTAGCTTTGTACAACAAGTGCTAGCTACACTTCTTTTCTTGAGCTGAATTTTTGCAGATATGTAGTCCGTCCATACCACATGCTCTAGGACATGGTTTCACCTCCCCTCTCTGCGTGTGAAAACCATTTGCATCAGTCCCTAGTTTCCTGCTGAAATGTTCACAACAGTCAAACCCCATTCAAACCTTCTTCACTTGGCTCCAAACTCCTCCAGTAACCTCTGGGAAGCATGCCTTGCACGGGAGACATCTTTTTCAGGTCGAATGGACACCCTGGACACGCGTGGCCATGGTGACCACGCTATCAGCCTGCACTAATGGTGCTCTGCACCATTTCCTTGTTCCCTAGCTCGTGTCCCATAGCTGAAGTATGCCCAGTGTGTCTTAGAGGCTCCCCTTGACCGTTCAAACCATCCCCCGCCATTAGCTAGCCTCCAAGACCCCTCAGGCATGCATGGCGACCATGCACAGAGAGCTCTAGAGAGCTCTTGAGTTCTCTCGGCCCTTCCCTCTCCTATCTCCTCTCCCCTGAGCCCTCACTTGCTCTCCCTCATTCTCCCTCTCTCCCTGGAGCCCCTCGAGCTCCCCTTTCCTCTCCTAAGCCCTCCTCTTCCTCGCTCCACGGCCATGGCGCCGCCTCGCCCCCCCCCCCCCCCCTTGCACCCGAGCCAACCAGCATCTGTCCGGCCATAGGCCTTCCCTCGAGCGATCCCCCGCGGCCTCCCCATCCTCTTGGGCACACCAGGGCCCCTCCGCGTGGTCGGCACCCTGCCCCTCCACGGTGGCCAGAGCTTGTAGCCGCTTCACACGGCGAGCCTCTCGCCCCAGGCATCCCCGCGGCCACCAAGGTCGCCTCCCAGGCTCGGTAGGGAGCAGGGCACTGCCCCCACCCGCGGCTCGGTGGCTGGGCCAGCAGGCGGCTAGAGCCCCAGCGGCCTGCGCCTCCCATCTCCCTCGGCGCAAGGTTTAAGAAGACCAGGGAGAGAGAAGGAGGCAGGTGGACCCCAGGTGTCGGCGACACAAGGTCTGGGCCAGCAGGTAAGTGAAGGCGCCCCGGCATTTTGCGCCTTTCCCAAGTGGAAGGCGTATTCTGTGGTATGCGCCTCCTGCGTGGCCAGTCTGCCGGTGGGCAAGGCATTTGGGCCGGCCCATTGCCTATCCAGCGCCCTGGGCGCTAGTTAGTCCGAGAAGTTGAGCCCTTTTATCCTTTTCCCATATTTCTTAAACTTCAAAAATCTATATTAAATTCATTTTGACTCCTATTTCATTGATTCAAATTTCTACAGGTTCCTAAAATCAAGCTCTATCCACCTATGTGCCTTGCACATTTTTCCAAGACATGTTTCTGTGGTGTTTTATTTAAAATCCCAATCTGGATATTATTAGCCCCATCTTTCAAAAATCCCTTAGGACTCAAATCAACTCCAAATGGAGTGATTCAAACTCCTAGAGCCTTCTAAAGTCCTTCCCTATTTTTAGAACCTTGGTCAACATTTTTGTGTGACTTCTTTCTGTTACATTAAATAAATAGCTCCTATTGCTATTTATCCCTCATTGTAAAATCTCTAGAATATTCATACCACCTCCAAATCCAGTGAAACCACTTCCTAAATATTTCTAAAATCATTCTCTGTTAAATGGGTGCCTCCACTCATTTTTAGCAGAATGATTTCTGTTGGCTTATTCAATGGCCACCTATTGCTCCTTTCACCTATTCAAAAATCCTTGATGATTCAAATCTCGTGTGAGAAGCTTCAGGTATTTTTCTTATGACCAGAGAGGTCCAAGAAAAATAAAACTACTATTTATAGAACACTTTTATTCTGCTTGATGTGTGGCTTACTATGGTTGTTTCCGATGATAGTTAACGATAGACGGAGTATTCGGAGTTGGAGTGGAAGACCTCGAAGACCCCAAGGACTTACGTGAGCAAGGCAAGCAGCCCTTTGACCATGACTTGAGCACAAACATTGTTGCATGCTAGAATAGAAAGTACTTTTCGTTGCATGAGATCACAGTGCCGGTTCATCATTGATGTGATGGTACCGAAGGCTTCATCGAAGCACTTGCATGATAGTGATGTTATTCATATGGCTCCTCGGAGCACAAGCATGATGAGCTTGACCGTACCATCTATGAGGATCATGCTACTATCATGTTGACTAGTAAAGTTATAGAATCATTGCACTGAGCTTGACCCTACCCCTTGAGGGTCATGTTAATACCATGTTGACAACTAAAGATAGAGCATATTATCATAAGCATGATGCTGAGTTAAATAAAGAGTTTATGCCACTAATGACCGAGGGTGATGATGAGTTGGTGATCACTTTTGGTGAAGTGATGCACTGGTGTTTTTGTGTGAGTATGGTTTCGGAAATGGGATTAGATTTATGATGTGTCGACCGTCCCAACCTTACCAGTACGACCACGATACCCCTTTATGGGACGGGGCTTTGTTGATTACTCTGGTCGGTACTAGCAAAGAGCCACATTACTAGTGGCGGGAGTGATCGGTGTCACTCTTGTGATGGGGTCATGCCAGGTAGGACGACTATGCCATTATTATGAGTTCCAGGCACACCGTTGGTCCCTGCATGGTTGATACAATCCAGAGTCGGTGCTCGTAAGACGTACAACATGTGGGCTGGGTACCAATCGAGTGGACCTCTTTGTCTAGTATCGTCAGGGGAAAGATGATGATCGGGTACTTACCTCGGGTATATGTGATATACAGCGAGTCGTGGATGACACGGAAGTTTCCCGTTTCTCATGGGTCCAGCGTACTACCTCTGCAGAGTGTAAAACTATTCGAATAGTCGTGTCCACGGTCAAGGACAGTTGGGTGGTGCTGCTTAAACTTCGTCCAACGTTTCCGCATAAACCAAGTGTGTGTGTGTGTGGTGTTAAAAAGGTGTTGTTTTGATAATCACAATAATATGACCAAGTTCGGTGACTTGGCATATAGGGTAAACCTGGATGGTTTATCCCTCATTAATACATCGAGGTTATGGTTTAGCCCTCATTAATACATTGAGATTATGACAAGTCCGATGACTTGGCATATAGGGTGAACCCGGTGTGTTCAACCCTTGTCAGATATGTCGATATCTGTAACCTGCTCTTCAAAAGTAATTCTTTAACTTGATGCATATTCATGATCATTCCACTCAGATGAGTTCCACTAAAGATGCATGATACTGTTACCCTTCACTTTCATTGTTCGTATCATGGGTTGTTTGCGAGTACATTCAAAGTACTCATTGGCTTGCCACTGGTTATTTCATTGACCAGGTGTGAAAGACAGGATATGGTGAAGATTAACTCGGTGACGTTCTTGCGAGCTAGGGCGCTTCCCAGTCAGAATGCCTGTAGGTTAAGGCTGATGGCATGGGTTCACGCTTTCAACCAATAATTCTGCTATTGGTCTAGTTTGGTGCTTTGGCCATTAAGGCCCTATGTATGTAAGACTCGACCGAACTGGTTATTTATTGTATCAAATGGTATGTATGGATGTAAGACTCTATTATTTAGTATCTGTGTTCAGTGAGCATTGATCCTTGGGATCACTGGGCACGGCGATCTCGACTTACCAGTCGGGGTCCCCACAGTTGCATAGCAGCAGAGTTGGCTTAGCGTCCCCGCCAAATAACTTGGAGAAACTAGGCTATGGTCATGTTCTCCGGTGGAGGTGGTGACGGGGGGATGTCGCCTTGTGGCTGCTCCTGGTGATCTCCAGCCCGAGCAGACCCACCAGCCCCCGGCTTCTAGGTAGAGTTGTCAACACTGGGGTTTCCAAAAGTGTTGGTGCGGGTTGGAGTCACCATACTGTTTGGAGCAGCCATGTCAAGCAACTGGAATAGATGAGAGGGGGAGCAACAATTGAGGAAACGCGCCTAAAGGGGTTCGTATAGTGCAAGTGTGACCAAACAGAGGTCAAAAGACCAAACAAATAATATTAAGATAATGTAGATAATGTAGTCGCTTACATGTTTCCTAAGGCAAAAGAGTGACTTGCATCGAGGCACAAACAACAAAAGCAAACAACAAGCACACATGGTTCCATATGAACCATTACATGGACTCGACTTTGCATGGGGGACACACGACTCATCCTACCCTATGGGGTTCTTGGACTCACTAGTCGTGCTCTGCTTCATGTATTGGAGGAAGGAAGGCTTAGTTGCTTGTTGGGGCAACTTCTCGCATGATACACAAATTTTCCATTCCCGAAACATGTGACGGGAATCCATAGGTTGTTACTCGGCCTTGGGTTAAGACATCAGTGGTTTGACAAAGTAGTTCTTGGATGACGTGAAGTTCCTGGCAAAGCTTCACGGACTCCTTAATCATGTTATGAGCCAGACTATTGGTGGAGAGGCTAAAGTAGGTCTGGAACGTGAGTGGTGTGCCATCCTCCTTGGATGGAACCAACGTCCGACTCTTGTCGATCTCGTCCTTAGTTAAAAGTAGATAGCGTCTAGCTGGATCATCACCCATATCTAGGAGGATGTCTCGAACGTGTATTAGTTCCTTCCATGAAGCCGTCTCGACTACGATCACCAAGGTCTCCATCTGTGGTCCTTCAGAGAACCAACTCGTCGGGGACTTGTT